>NC_143254.1:6976154-7281731 GCF_984573655.1 Nuphar pumila | reverse complement strand
ATAGTAGTATAGGAACCATCCATCTTTTAGATGAAAAATATGACCAACCACTCAAGGTAGAGTTGGCCATGTAATCAAAAGTCATGACTCATGACCACGCATAACTGTCCCCAAATTGAGCCTCATCCCATCACTACACCAAAATGACCTTCAGCGACGACTCTGATCTGTCACTTAAAAGGCTGGAGTTGTCACTATAAGCGATGATACATGAAACAAAACATATTTGAGCCAATAATTACATACATCTAAGTGTATTTTTAAGATTTAAATCTATGTTTAGGTCATTATAAGGTTCAAGGAGCTACGTTTCAAATTTGAGCGAAAACAGAGTTAAAATGAAGAAGTTAGAGGCAATTCAATGTTCTAAAGTGAATTCGACAGTCAGATCTAAATCCGACCCAGACTAAGCATTGTGGTTTTGGATCAGACAAGATACTGATATCCATTTCAAAACCCAAATCCATCCAACTTTATGTTTTACAATTTCAAAATAACTCAAAAGAAAGGGGCGTTTTGAGGCTAAAGGCAATTTCAAAGAAATTTTCAAGCGAAAAATAGAATTTTCCGAAATAGATGAGGTGTTTTGAAATTTTTAAAAATCATTTTATTTAGTTCCCTCATATGAGACATGTTTTCCAAATGAGAACTCTTGTCCATGGCTAAAGGAAGAATTCCTCTTGTATCTTGCATCTCCAATCTTCCTCTTCGACGAATTTGGCCTTAAATTCTTCTCTCTATCAATCCATTTTTCTTTTCCTCTTCATTTTTCTTTTTCTTTAACTCTTTGTGCTATTATTCTTCATGGTTGTTTGTAGTGTTTTTGTAGATTTTTTGCAGGTGAAAGGCATGGACATGCTTGAGAAATTAAGCATTCTTAAACATCCCGTCGACGTTCTTGCATCTAACAACCAGATCTTTTCTTTTCGGGCATTTTTGTGCTCTTTTCTCCACCCATCCACTGTGAACCTTGCTGGAAATTTGCAGACCTTTAAGCAACCATTGAAGGACGTGATTAAAGCTCTCCAGAAGCTGTGGTTCACTCTTCTTGCACCTTTATTCATCGGTCTTCCGAACGGTAGGCCTTCTTGTATCCCTTTCATAGTTTAGGATCCAAAAACATAAAATCGTGTAAGTGTTTTTATTTCATTATTTTTTTTGTCAAAATCCTCTATTTTGTTGCAGATCTGATTATTTTATGAAATGGAGAAGATTTCAATGGCTAAAATCTAATTTACATTAAGTGGCTGCAAAATATGGCATTTGATTGAAGTTTGCATGATTTTCTGAAAAAAAAATTTGATAAAACCATTTTTTAAAAATTCTGGAGTGCACCATAGAAATTCCAGCATATTAGCCATGAATTCTGGCCTATTCAATCAAAATTCAATCTTGGCCATACGTGTAAAGGAGTTTTTGGACATTGAACATTCTTTCATGGGCATTTAGGTCAAAAATAAATAGTAGTTTATTTTTAGAAATTGTTGACTAGCTTTAAATTTTTAAAATCATTATTTTAGTAGATAGCCTTCAAGGAGGTTGACCTCCTTGAAGGACATCCATTAGGGTTAGTCTAAAAAAGGAGTTTCCTAACTAGTAGGGGCGTGAGTTAGTTGCTTTTCTTAGAAAATCTTGAGTTTTAATTTCCTGAAATCTAGACTTATGTTTTTCTGTAAAGAAGAGTTTTAGCATTAACTTCTAGATAGGTGATTAATTTAGACTTACCTTAGTTGAATTACATTCACCTTATTACTGAAAGTTGAAAATGGTGGATCAATGAGTTGCCTAATTTATAGCGTGTCTTGATTGTTTTAAAAAGTATATTTTATTTAGTTATTGCTTTTCCTAATTTGTAGCTAACATTTTATTTAAAGTAAGTTATATTAGTAAATCTTATTCAAATTAATTAGATTAACATTAGATTAGGTAAAATTAATTTTAGTAAACCGTGTGGGCCCTTGCAAGGTGACGACTTTCCCTCTCTCTCTCTCTCTCTTCTCCCTTACACACGCCAACTTCTCTCTCTCTCTCCCCCCTTATATTCAAGCTCTTCCAATTCTTTTACTTAGGTGTCACCTTGGTAGGCCCCACATTAGATTAATTGGGTAATATTTTTTATTACTGTCAAGATTTACTTTTGATGGATAGATTTAATAAGGTTAGTTAGAAAAGATTGGGTTTTATTTTTAAATTTTTAGTAATAGCTCATACGAATGGGACCCACTCCAACCACCTGTCATCCATCCTTGGTTGACACTTAGCTTGTATGGACCCCACAATTGATGTGTCATAACTTAGGAAGCTTAGTCTTTGCCTTTTTACTTTTGCATAATTATAATAGCATCTTGCATTAATTCCAATTAGATTTAGGTATTAATTTACATTTAACCATTTTCATTAATTGTTTTATTCGTCCTGATTTTAGGTTATGCATGTGATTAGAGTAGGTCTGTGATAACCCAGCAAAAGCATCCATTTATTCAGATATCATGTTTGGTTATTAGGTAATACCAAATGATTTTCTTTTTTGGTTCATATCGCTGACCCCAATTGTTTTGGGATGAAGGCGTAGTTGTTGTTGTTGAAAAAGTACCATCAAATTTACCACCTATAAGCAATAGTGATGGCTCATTGTCGAGACTATAAGTTCCATCACTATTACTTAAATTGGTGATTCTTTTATGTTATCTAAGGGCATCACGTCTCTTTTGTCAAGGTATCTGTTTTCGCATGTAAGATAGCTACATGGGCATGTCCATAGGTGGGGGTTGATGTTGGTTCTTCTACTCGGTCATGTACCGACTCCAGTGACCTAAGATTCTTATCAAACACCCACACCATAGTTTTGGGTTTTATATGTCTTGAAGCCCAATGATGTAGTATATAATTAACCTTTTTTTTTACACGCATGAGTTCATTAAAGAACGGCGCATTGGTAAGGCCTTATTACGTGAGAAAATATTGGCCACATTCCTTATTACAAAATATTATCTAGCTAGTAAAAATAGCCAGCTTTTCTCCTTTTTTTAATAGGCTTTTGTATATCAAGTCCTACCGATATAATCTGTGGTGTCTGATGAAAAAAAATGTCTTAGAGAGGTTGATTGCGTTGTCTCTCTCTCTCTCTCTCTCTCTCTCTCTCAGCACAAAGTTTAACAATGGTAACCCCCCATTGCTGCTCGTAATTTGATTGAAACTCAAGGATTTGGCATGACCTCCCTCTCATAATGGGATGCACTTATGCCCATCAACCACCCATCACTGAAGGGGGGTGCATGATGTAAAAGTGGGAATTGAGAATGTGATTGCACACTCTTAAGTGTTCTGCTGCACTTGGTCACCGATGAGCTCCATACTCAGATTTTTTGCAGCTGGGAGTATATATCAATCTAAGAAGCGCATGCTCTCTCTCTCTCTCTCTCTCTCTCTCTCTCTCTCTCTCTCTCTCTATATATATATATATATATATATATATATATATATATATATATATATCATGTGTGTGCAGAGGCGTAGCTAGGGGGGGGGGGGGGGGGGGCAGGACTGGGCTGTAGCCCAGTCCTGCCTCCCGAAACAGTTAATTTTTTTTTTATTTTTTTTAAAAGCCCAGTCCTAGCCCAGCCCTGATTCCATATGAAATAGATTTTTATCCATTTTTTAGCCCAGCCCTGACTGCAGCAAATAGTTTGATTTGTCCATATGAAATAGATTTTTATTAATAATTGTAGCCATTTTTTATTTTATCTCAAAAAAAAAATTTTTTTGGGGCGCTGCCCCCGAACCCCCGACTATCACGCAATTTTTTTTTCTACACCCCTGTTTGCCCCCCCCCCCCCTCGCATGAATCCTAGCTACGCCCCTGTGTGTGTGTGTTAGGATAGGATGCTCCCTGAGCACCTACTAAAAGCTTCAAAATTTAAAAAAAATTGAGCATTTTTTGCCAATCAGACCCTACAGATATAGATATGATTATTTAGTGAAAAACAGGTTTGGGATCATATGATTATGACATACATGCAGTTTTTTTATGATCCTTAAAATCAATGGCTCACAATGTACCAAAATTTTATGACTTAAAAATCTTATTTTTATGTCCAAAAAACATGATCCAAAACATAATTCCTATCAAATAAACTATGTGAAATACATATATAAGGTCTGATTGAGAAGATGTAACCTACAACTATGATTTCTAGTAGGTGGGAATAGGTGCGCCCCGAGCATTACTCATATATATAAAGCTCTATCGAATTGCCATATAACTTTCTCTTAGGGTGAAAGCAAAAAAAAGAAATTTTTCTTATGAGAAGTTTTGATATGACATTTTTTCACTTGTTTGGGTAGCATGAAAAGAAGAAAATAAAAAATTAAAAAAAATAATGTCATATCAAAACTTATGGAGGAAGGTGGTGGTAGTGAGATGGATGGTGGTAGAAAATCATCGCGGGTGGTGGTGATAGTGGTGGAGCTTCTCCAGTGTCTATTTTTTGGGAGGTGGGTGGTGATGGATGGTGGGGAGGGCAGTTTTGGGGATGTGGTGATGGTGGGTGGTGGTAGTGGTGGAGCTTCTCCAGTGTCGTTCATTTTTCGGGAGGTGGGTGGTGATGGATTGTGGGGAGGGTGGTTTTTGGGAGGTGGTGATGGTGGGTGGCATTGGTGAAAAATCATTGTGGGGGTGATGGTGGAGCTTCTCCGACATGGTTTTTCGAGAGGTGGGTGATGATAGGTGGTGGAGCTTCTCCGACATGGTTTTTCGAGAGGTGGGTGATGATAGGTGGTGGAGCTTCTCCAACACGGTTATTTGAGAGGTGGGTGATGGTAGGTGGTAGTGGTGGTCGTGATATGGATGGTGGTGATGGATGATGAAAAATCATTGTGTGGAGGGTATTTTTTCAGGTGGGTGGTGAGATGGATGGTGGTGATGGTGAGATAGTGGGTTGTAGTGATGGTGGTGGAGAGTGTAAATCACCATTTTTTTTTGTAATAAGCATTCCTTCACCATCTCCTTCGAGGGATGTTTCCTATAAGAAAGTGTACTTAAAAAAAAATCTCAAAGAAAGTGTCTCTTTCCTTCGGAAGCGTCTGAAAATCAATACAATTTTTTCACCTTGTATCACTTTTCCTACATCTTTCTCACCTTCAAAATTAACCTTGGGGTTTGGACAATCAAATAGCTCAACGGTTGATTGGTGCTTAGATAGCAAAACAAATGGCACCACTAAGTAGTGCATGTTGTGATGTGAACGAGTATGTTATTATACATACATCAATTCTCGAGTATTGCTTCTCATTTTCTATTAAAAAAGAACGTCGCTCATTGTCTACAATTGGACGTCTTAATTTCGTACCCACTGGTGAATTGCAAAAGTTAGCTTGTGTGTGTGACAGGTTATTTGTGGGCTAAGCATGCAAGACACGGACTCGGGTTGAATTTACGTGGCAGTTGGATCAATAGAGACGCATTTTCTTTAACTGTGGTGTCTCCGCTTAGATTGCAGAAGGAAAGACATGCACTATTGCAGGTTTGAAAAGGGATGTGTAATCCCCAAACGCAAGCGCTTTCTCTTGTAAAAGCCACTGCTAAAATAATATGGTTTATGACCAAGGGGGCTCCGCTTGTCTGGCAGGAGCAGTTAGTGCACGTCACCTTGTGTTGGGACGTTGCAAGTTCAAACCCCAAATGGTATTGTTGCATAACTGGTAAGGGTCTGCCTAATCCCAGCTTTCTCTGTAAAAAAACAATAATATGGTTTATGAACTTTGCATTATGTCACCTTTTTATGCTCTGTAGATTAAGAATATGTTTTGCTTTTCCAAAATGGAATATGTTAGTGGCTTAGAGGAAGATAATCACACGCAAGTTATCAATGTAGGCATGCAATAAAAGGATTCTAAACTTAACAGACCGTCATGCATGTGTTCACTTTAACTCGACGCGATCAAGTTGGAAAGCCCAGACTGTCGGTTTGGCGCGGTTTGATCAATGTAAGAAACTACTTCATCGATGATATTAGGATCATAAGTTGGCTAAATAGGTGTTCTGAGTGAAGTGGGATTGAACTATCCACTTGACAAGGGCTCTTAGTTCTGAACTGGTGTACTATCCAATGATACCAAGATGGTTCAAAAGTTATCCTCACTATTTTTTTGCATTGGTTTGGCCCTGTCTTGCCTGTTTTAAGTAAAAGAGAGAAGCCAAGAGAATACTATTTCCGAACATTTTGGCACCAACTTCATTCTTAAGCCCGTAGTAAAGCAGGCAATCCTGTTATCTTGATAAGTCAAACGACGGGAATGACATATCTTGATATCTAAGAATGTGTGTCGTGCAAACACTAAGAAGGGATTTCTTCACGCTGAGGCCAACCTTTCACCCTACTGCACAAAATACTTAACCCAAAGTTGTCACCTTGATCTTGTCTATACACAATCCATGGAACCTTCAAATGACCACAACCCCTCCTTCACAGTGCCGCCCATTCAGCGATCTCAAGGGTGCTGGCCGACTCATCACCATCGGCGTTATGATGGTCAGAGTTGCAGGAATTTTTGTGTTCTTGCCGGTTTTCTTCGTCGTGGTGAATGCGCTCAACTTTACCATCACCAACCACTGCTCGTACACAGTATGGCCAGGAATTCTAGCAGGTGCTGGCTCACCAGAGCTATCTTCAACTGGGTTCCAGTTAGAATCGGGTGCAAGTTACACAATTTCAGCAGCATCAGGATGGTCCGGTCGGATTTGGGCACGAACTGGTTGTGATTTTGATAGTGAAGGGAATGGTGTGTGCCAAACTGGTGACTGTGGTGGCAGCCTTGAATGCAGTGGACGTGGAGGCCGACCGCCGGTGACATTGTTTGAGATCACCTTAGGGAATGGCGAATCTGATGATTTCTACGATGTCAGCCTTGTCGATGGGTATAATCTACCAATGATTGCAGAGCCACGTGGCATGTCGGGAGGTTGCAATGTCACCGGCTGCGCAACGGATCTGAATTCAGGTAAACCGCATTGATGGCAAATCCAACAGTCATTTGTTTTTTATATTTACACGAAAAACCACCCCAAGGACAAGAGGCCTAGCCGCACTGGCTTTGGTTGCTCTACTTACGGTCACTGTCCTGATAGCATAAAATTCCATGGGCATACTCCTTGCCCCAGAGAGTCGCCACGCTTCGGCTTGAGCAAAGGGTGGTGCTCATGGGATTTTAACCTAGACCATCTGCCTAGCGGTCTAGGTCCCATCCCAGTACGCCAAACCCCTTTGGGGCTCAACAATATCAATTTGAAAATCAAATTCCACGAAAGACGAGCACTTATCTGACCAAACTTCTTTTTACTGTTCCCAACAGGTTGTCCAAAGGAGCTACAGATTGTAGATGGTGATGTGGTTGCATGTAAGAGTGCATGCAATGCTTTTGGCCTTGATGAATATTGCTGCAGTGGGAGCTTTGCAAGCCCCACACTTTGTAGGCCATCTTACTATTCTACAGTATTCAAGAGTGCATGCCCCAGGGCATATAGCTATGCATTTGATGATGGGACTAGCACTTTTACGTGCAAGGCAACGGCCTACACCATCACATTCTGCCCAACAGTTGATTGGTAACTTCCTGTTAGTCCTTTATGTTTTTATCATACACCCTCACAAATTTTATTCAATTAATAACATACATTTTTAACATCATCATCTACTTAATTGGAGTTGAATGACCTGTCCTATAGTTAACAACTCCATTTAAAACATGTCTTTATCAGTACAATTTAAAAAGAAAAAGAAAAAAAAAAGATGAAACCCCACTTTTCCAAAACATCAGTAAAAAGCCTATCTTTTTATGAAAATGTTTAGACGGCAAATATTTATAAAACAGAGGAAATTACTTTTCAGAAGAAATTCTAACAAAGATCAAATTGCGTCAGATCTTGGATTTGGATCATGTCAAATCTTGGATTCGATCACATAATTCGTGTACCCTAACTTGATTTCCAAGGAAAAAACTCGCATACATATCCTTTTTTCTGTTTACCTTGTTTTGTAAAATTAAAAGCAAATTAAACCCCTATGCATTATTTGACCATTTTTATGTAATCCAAAGTTTTGTGCTGTTTTGTTTACCAATCTTTTTGAATGAAAAACATTTTAATTATGTATTCACTGTTTTAACACATTTTTGCCATTTAGGTATTGCTAAGCATGATGGCATATCTCCAAATTTTACCCATGAAACCACCAGCATATATAGATAACCAAGGATGTATTAGTCCACCTTTAGTGCTTGTATCAGAGGCTGGCCCTGTCACGATACTATGTTCCATTATTATGATCATTCTTTTAGTCCGGTTACAGACACAAAGTATCAGATGCTGTCCCTGTCATGATACTATGTTTGTTCCATTATTATGATCATTTTTTTAGTCACAACCGTAATTGGTGGCCCACTTTCTAACTATTTGGAGCAATGCAGGTCAACGAGGTCGGGTGGTGTACTGTCCAACCATCCCCCTTCCCCTCCACATGCCAACAACAGCAACCAGCAAGAACATAACATGGTCTCTTCCTCTATGCACCAGACAATCTGCACTCATTTGCTCTTGCTTACAATCATAATCTCTATAAGCAGATTTTTTTGATCTGTGATCCCACAAATGTAAACGGACTCAATCAATGCAGTAAACATATTGACATAAAGCATCTCTCTCTCTCTCTCTCTGCGTGTACAGCATTGCAGATCATGTTCTAGATGTTTTCTCAGCAAGAAAAATCTTATAATATTGAAAATATTGGAAGCCAATATCGAGAAAATCTCAATATATTTAATATTTAAAGGAACAAAAGAAACTATGCAAATATAAAGAAAATAAAAACGAAAATCACATTAAAATTGCATTTTTCATCAAAAAAATATAAGTCAGGTTTATCATGATGCTAATCTTGATTTTCATGCTTTGGTGTGTTTGTCGCAATAAAAATGCAATAAATTTAAAGCACTGATTATTTGTGGGCCTTGTGGGAGTGTGTGTGCCTCAAGGTACCCCATGATAAAAGATCGTTAGAAAGCTTTGGAATGATTCTAGTGCCTGACACTATAGCAACTAAAATTCCTTAAATCTGTAAAGCCAAGTGCTTACTTATGGGGACCTCAATATGCTATGTAATCACGAACAGCTGCATGATGATAGAGTAGCAGGATTCAAACTCCATTGTATTTTGCAAGAAATGCAGGAAATGCTAGGTGCAATCATACAACCAACCGTGGCAGATCCCATGATTTATCAAAAACCTTGAACACAGAAAAAAAAATTCTTTTTATTTCCATATCGATGAGTCCACATTATAGCATCGTTTTTCTTCTCTCTTAGTCAACAAAAAGATCTATTGAAGGTACCAGACTCCATATCACTAGTTTGAGGTGCCCAACTTTCACTTCGTGTGAAAAGAAAATCTTGAAGAAGATCCTCCTCATGTTAAACTGTTATTAATTCATTATTTCTTTCCACCTGTTAAGGCTTGCTGTTTGGTGTTCAGACATCGCAACAAGATACACAGCTGCTGAAAGAAGATAGCACCGACATCATTTCTTTTTAGCTTTCTTTGAAATTTGGGTTTTCCTACCCCCCTTCAATGTTTTTGTCGCAGTTTTACCCTTCTTTTGCAATGTTCCCTGTAAAGTATCCTCCAACAAATGAAAACACAACTTGGTGTAATTATATCAAACCCGGTCATAGAACAGGAGAAAAAAGAGAGATATTTTCAGGACATGAGGTTATCCAACCAAAGCTATTAGTAGCCATAATCATCTCAATATAACTATATGGGGTGCTCAGCATATTATTGTTAAGATAAGTATATATATATATATACACACTTTAAGTCAACCATGATTGACTTGGACTAGCAGTTGGAAGTTAGTCCAATGGCTAGAAATCTAGCTGTTGCACTAGGTCCAATGGCTAGAAATCTAGCTGTTGGACTAGGTCCAACAGCTAGACAAACTAGCCGTTGGACCCGTGGCCCCTTTTTTATCTCTAATCTCTCCTTTCCTCCCTCTTCTCCTATAAATATGTATGTGTGCATAGTGAAAGTGAGAGAGTGATGGGTAGATTTAGGTTCTTTTTGAGTGTCACGAGTGTTTTGTAGTGAAGTTCTTTATATTTTTTAATTTCATTCTTAATGGAATTATTCATTCATAATACTTGTGTCCCATTTTTATTTCTTATAGTGAGCTGGTATTTAAATACATTATAATTCGGTTCTTGGTATTCATTTTGGAGTGCATTGGGATCCATGCCACAATTATAGCACCTGCAAGTTACTATCCAACAAGTGTAATTCACAATTTGCCAAACTCTAACCACAACACGTTACATTTTGTGCACCATCATGCTTTTCTCAACTTAATGATATGTTCTTACCATTAATCAAGAAATCCATGCATGGTGATTGCTTGCTATCCAGATACAATGCATACACCTTGACCATGCAAGTTGAGTTCAATATTTGAACTTTACGCATAAAATAGTTTACCACAATGTTAGGTAATAGCAAGACCACAAATTTGAAAATACTTTTAGATTTTGTAATTAACTATTATAGCTTGTTAGTAGTGAGCATTTGGATGCCCTTATAGCTTATGGTAACCTATGCGGCTATGCACATGGACACTTTAAACAAGCATATCTCATGTCAACAGTATGTTATGGTAACCTATGCCACATGGACACTTAAACATGTGTATCTCATGTCAACAATATGAACACACCAAGACACTTCATGGACACAGTCAAACCAGTATGGGGCACACACACACACACACACACACGTGCGTGCACGCATGCATGCATGCACACACCCACACAAAACATATTTTTCAGTATTTAAACTAAACGCCTTGAGGCTTGAAGCCATTGAAAAGGAAGGGAACTTAGTACTATGCTTCTGGTAAAATGGGTCATTCTTACCAGAACCATAGTACTATGTAAGCTACTTTAGCATAATCCAATTTGTTCCAACCTTTCAATTTAAGGCATTATTTCCTTTTTTATACTCCAATCAAGGCATGGACATCATCATTCACAGCTAGTCCTATGATTATAGTCCAAAGCAAGCACTTAACAGAGTGATGGAACAGGAAATGCACATTGGCTGCCAGTAAATTTTTGAATCACCTACAATCTGCTTTTAAAAGCACCAAAAATACAGATTTATTTCTCACACAAGTTAGGAGTTGTTCGAAATTAGAGGTCTAATATACAATGTGAATTTGATCTCCGACATGAGAAACCAGTTATTTCTGCTTACTGATGGTTCTTCAATAATAATGCATATGCATATGATTTACCATAACTTTTATTTGCAATGCCAAGGTCTAGATAAAGAATTTTTTTATTATGATGCCAGTTAGACCAATATTTGATATTCCCTGCTCATGTTTATGAGCATCAAGCTATCTCATAATCTCAGGTCAAACTGATTAGAAAATTCATAGTGATTCTTTTCCTCCAAACGATTCTGGAAGTATTTTTTAAATTCTTTATATTTTGGAAGAGATATAGTGACAATTTTGTTCCATACCGATGATTTGGTAGCCCTCCTCTTAGTTTTCCCATTGCTGGGAGTGGGATCTTCACCTTCAGTATTTTGATTTTTTTGATGTACTGATGTTTTTGGCGCCTTATCTCCCTCTTCTTCAGAGTCAAATGAGAATCCATCAAGCGTTCCTACACAAATGCGAAAAAAGTATATTAGTCTAGACAGAGAAAAAAAAGGAATATTTCAGCAAAATTTCTAAATGTTAGTTTAAAAAGACTTAAATATTTAATCATTACACCAAATTTCATTTACGCAAATATTTCAAAAAATCATGTTTTCATGTAACAAACAAAAGGTTTAGTGATAAAGAAAAATTACAAGTACAGAGAATAAAGAAGGAATCTCTCCATCCTATGAAAGGAATAAACGGATGACCAACAACATATTGCAAATAATCCTTGCATAAACTGACCAAAATCCACTCAAATGATGATACATTTGGGAACTGATTGAATGATACGAAAACAAAACAGAGACCTAATCTGTTGCAATTTTATAAGATAGGATAAACTTGCTCTCAACCATTGTATTGCATAATTCTATCTTTTGTAAAGCCACAATTATACTTCTGGATAAAAGTGACAAATAAATTAGAATGCGATATTTTAAATGACTCATGTATAGATATGAATAATAGCAAAACATACGTGGGTAATTCTTAACAACAGAACATACAAAATGTGTAACAAGTGAATGTGGTAAAACTGATTTTTAAAGACAAGTTTTTAAACATAAGCTTCTCAGAAAAGCCAGCACAAATAATTCATACTCTCAATTTCTGTTACATAATGATATCATAACCACTTAGCTATATGTACATACACATGCAAACGAGAATATACCTTCAATCATTGTCTCAGCCTCATAGGCATTTGAAAGTGGTTGCAGTTGGACAAAGTCATTCATGATAGCCTCAATCTGATGAATAAGATGGTATCCATGTTAATCTGTCATAATAATGTCACAAAACAAAAGCTGAAAGACAGTTTCATAGGTTTTCTTCCTTAAAATACAATAAAACTGCATAGGCATCATTCCTGCATGAAGACTAATTTTTAAACAGTACAAATCAAAGAACATAGATAAACCATAGATACGTAAGGACAATAGGAATTGTTCCTACACAAGGAGCTCACTATCTGCCAAAGCATAGGAAACAAGGAACATGTACCAGTCTTTGTTTTGTGGAAAGATATGGGTTCAGCCAAATATTATGCCACAAGAATATTTTAACATAATGAACAAAATTAGAAAACAAGTAAATAAGTTACCATCACAAAATTTCCTTGCAAAGTTTTTCATAAGGATTTAGCTACATTAGGTGAGAATCCCGACAATGAGACTGATGATTGGTTAAAATGAGAAGAAAATAATGTAAAAAGTTAATTTCCTCACTTTCCCCCAAAACAAAGGTCAGTGAACTTTTTCAAAGGAACTTTCTTTACCATCTCCCCAGGTGGTAATTTGAATTCACAGAAATTGTGGGGGCGACTAATCATGTGGGTTCCATGATTTCTATTTTCTAATAATGACAGTTCAGTAGAATTCCCATTTACAACCTAAGCTCTCCAGTCAAAGCCTCATCCACATGCACCCTTTAAATTGCTTCAAAAGACTGACCAAGCTGCAAGTTATAACAAGAAATTTCTAATGGAAGCAAGCCCTCAGCTTTGTTTATATAAGAATGTAAGATCAGATCTCCAATAAGTGAAGACATTAGTCAGAGCCTAAGGACAGAATCTCACCGAGAACATGAACATGCACATGCACATGCACAAGATACAAGTTCTTAAGTCAGAGAATATGAGAACTTTTTTGCTGTTACACCATGTGGCTAATCTTATGCCAAAAATAGCTGCTGATGGAGCTCAATTTACTCATTCTAGAAGTCAAAATGTGATATGGCTATAAAATTTAAAAACAAAAACAAAAAACAGATATTCATTCATGACAATAAAGTATGACTACCAATGCATAAACATTAGCAACCTAGGATATAAAATTTCATTTGCATACAGGAACTTTTGGAAACTACGAGCCACTTTGCTATCTGATAATTAAGAAACATTTGGTGCTGCTAATGATGCTAGCATACACACACACACAGAGAGATTTTTCAGATTCCTGGCACTGGTGCTCATGAGTCATGCTGTTCAGTTAGACAAGTTCATGCTCCAATCAGCTTAGCAAAATCTGTCAGAAATTAGTTATTCATTGTTAAAGTTGTATATATAGGTGTATATACATAGATATATACCTATATAATGTGCATGTATATGTATATATACATATAAATATGTATATATATATTTGTATATTGTAATAGGTAATACCTATTAGGGGTATTTTGGTCTTTTCAGTTTATCTAATAGGCTGTGCCCATTAGGGGCACTTTAGTCTTTTCTTTTCTTTTTTTACTTTTTTTTGTATTTGCTTGAAGGCATTTTGGTCAAAGACCATTAGAGACGTTGGGAGCATCCCAACGGCTCTTTGTGCTCTCTCAAGACTATATAAAGGGGCTCTCTCCCCTCGTTGATGTATACTTTTCTCAAGCACCTTAATCTCAATAAGATTTATATTATTTTATGATTTGTTTTTTCCCTTAAGTGGCTTTGTAATTGTGTTTTGTATTGACCCATAAGTGGTCATTTGTTTGTGCACATTCTTTTAAGATGGATATATATATATATATATATATATATATATATTATATTTATATGTTTAGTCAACATATGTTGACTAAAGTCAACATATGGTCTACTTCTAGCCATTGGAGGTGTCCAATGGCTAGATTTCTAGCCGTAGGAACCTCTCCAACGACTAGAAGGGGCTCTCTCTCCTTTTATTCTCTTCTTCCCTCTATAAATAAGTGGGTGTGTGCATATGTGCATTTAGAGTGTATGAATAGTTTATTTTTTGTTATTTCTATGATGAATATGTATTCAAATAAAATTGTTTATTTTTTAAGTCTTGTGTTCTATTGTTATTTCTATGATGAATATGTATTCAAATACATTGTATTTGTTGGTTCTTGATCCATTCTGGAGCACATCGGGATTCGTGTCATTCTCATGACATGGTATCAGAGTTTGGCATCTGACATGGTATCAAAGTTTGGCATCTTGGTATCTTAGATGTGTTTGTTCCTCTAAAGAAAACTCTTAATTGATGAATGAATTGGACTCAATGATCTCTCATTCTGGTATGTGTTTTATATTTGGTAAAGTGTCTACGATAAAATTTCAAATTTTATTTTTAGTATGTTATGTGAACAAATTGAACGTGTTTTTCAAATTAATTGAAATTTAAGCTTTCTTTTAAATCTCCTTTTAAATGTATTATTGTTTTGTTGGCTCTTGTATTAGCATGTTGATTTGAAGTATATTTTGAGTATGCTAGTACTTTTGTTTTAACAAAACATGTTAAAAAATATATAATAAGTAAATATGTGATTTCTTAAGGATTTTAAAATTATGATTACATGTTTCTTACTTTGGTGTATCCTTAGACACTTGTTGTGTTTGTCCGTTTAGAGTTTTAGTGGATACTTTTGTTTTATCCTATCATCAATAAAATATATTTTTTTGTGTTAACCACCTTAGGTGGATTTAGTGTGTGAGTCCATCTTGTGGCTTGTGTATGTTCTTTTGATGCATTGGTGGAACTGTTTGAGTGCCCACTTTGTTGATTTGGTGAACATCTTCGAGAAACCTTGTTTCATTTCATATTAAAACTTTTTTTTTTTTAAATCCTTGTTAAGTCTTAAGTAACTTATGTGTTGTGCCTATTGATGATTTATTAACTTGGGTACTTATGCCCTCTTGCAACTCTTAGTGATTTCTTTCTTGATATTTTATATCATGATTCTTAGAGACTTTACACTTGTTAAAAAAATTCTTGTATAACATGTGACTTCGTTATTAGAGAAAATTATGTATTAAACATCTATATGAAAGATCTCCATGAATCTCTACATATGTACCTTTATTGTCTCATAGTAGACTTATGATTTAGATTAAGCTTTTTAAAACTATTATTTTTCTCCTTTTTATTGGATCTTTGTGCCTTGGTGCACATGTCCCTTAATTGGCGAATTTATGAGGTAATCTAAAAATGTCATCTTCTCTGTGTTGATTGCTTGCTTATTCAAATTTGTAAAAAATAGTCAGGTATTGCATATAATTGCATCAATTGACATATTGTTGTGCATATGATTGCACTATATTCATGCTAAGGTTTTTCATCTACCTTTATTGAATTTGATTTGAAATTTGTTTTTTTAAATCGATTATTTGATATGAACTCACCCTATTTAGAAATTGATTTTCATAAGTATTTATTGCCTTCTTATGGCATTGATTTTTGTCCATCACAGAATTTTATATGATGCATCATCTCTCTTGGCCTTGTTGTTGGGTCAAGGTTAGCCATTGAAGTGAGTTATGTGTGCACCTCAAATCATCTTATCAATCTGCAATTATCAAAGTTTATAAGTGTACAGTCTTGGATCTGATTGATAGTTGATTGGCCTCTGAATCAATATATGCTTTTGTTAATTCAGAAATTTTTTTGGGGTGAGTTATGTGCACCTCGTTTTATGTCAGTTTAGATTGCCAACTTATGGTTTGGCTCTAATTGACAGTTGTTTGATCTCTGAATTTGAGTGTGGTGTTTCACTCATTTGTTGTATAGTCATTATTATTAATAGATGCTTACAACTGTTTATTTGTGATGGTTATCTATTTTTGAAACCATGGTGTTTCGAAAGATGGTTAAAATTGATATTTTTATTGATAACATTATTATGTTTTCATTACAAGCTTTCTTACCTTGAGTGTCTTTTCTTTTTTATGCCTCTTATCTAAGTGTCATTATATGTAGATAAGAGATGTTTGCTCACACTTTCGTGTGTGTTTTTAGCCCTTTATTGGCATTGAGATTATACTCTTGATCTAGTCGCTGACATACTTGATCTTTTAGTGTCATTATATGTAGACAAGAAATACTTATTCACACCTTTGTGCATGATTTTAGCCCATTGTTGACATTATACTCTTGATCTAATCGTTGATATATTTGATTTTTGAGTGTCATTATACGTAGACAAGAGATGTTTATTCACACCTTCGTATGTGATTTTAGCCCTTCGTTGGCATTGCGTTCTTGTTCTAGTCGCTGATACACTTACTTTTAAGTATCATTATATGTAGACAAGAGATGTTTATAGACACCTTCGTGTGTGTCTTTAGCCCTTTAGTGACATGATGATTATGATCTTGTTCTAGTCGTTAATATACTTGATGTTTGAAGATTGGAGGCCTAGGAGGTGATTGCTTGTGGTGGTTAAACTAGTGTTTCAATTTGCAAAATTCATTCATTATGATGTATAAGATTTTTTAAAATCTCTTCGTATTTTTTCTAAACTCGTTTGCTCTTTTATGAGAAATGGTTGTTGAAATATTTTCATGCATTTTGCATTGTATATGATTTAGTTGCATGAGTTATTCCATGATTAATTGTTTTACAAAATTTGCATAAGGTTACGTTTTTCCAAGCATATATTCAATAAAAAAATATATATTCTTTTTTACTTTTGTTGCCCTTTGTTGGATCTTTGCATTGTCCCACAGTGGACTTGTGCTTATGCACTTTTTGTGGTTGTATTATGCCTTTGTGTGTTTGTGTTGTCCGTGCTTAGACTTGTATGTACTTTTGCACTTTGTTTTTGTAATTTTGTATATTTCATTACACATTTTTCTAAGCATTTCATTAGTGAAAATCTCTTATGTGTATGCCCATAGTGGCTATTGTGTGTGTTTGACACTTGATATTATCTTTTGAAAATTTAATGTTTCTTTAATACTTGTCTTTCATGTCTTCCGCTCTTGTGATTTTAACTGCATGATTGATATTACTTTAAAAAATGTAACTGATCTTTGAAGTTAATGACTATTCAAAATCAATTCTTACTTTTAATTATTGTGAAAATGTCAAATTGAATTATTAAATATTTTCTACACATTGTATGTTTGTGTGCTTGGCCATCCTCTCTCCATAATTTATATAAGTATAGTTATTTCGTGTTAGATTGCTCTTGTTAGATCTTCTTGCACGTTTCTTTTAAAGCATTGGTGATATTGAAGATCCTTTGTGTAATAGAACGTATGATTGAACACCCTTTAAAGAAGCACCAAATAGATGAACTTTATAAAGTCTAATGAAGACATTTTATGTAATGGGGTTCTTCTTTGTAATTTCAAACTTACAGTGAGTCAGTGTAAGTTTGAAGGGGGGTGTTAAGATGGATGTATTCTTTTGTACATATATACATATGTATATATATATATAATATTTATATATATATAAACATATATTATTTTTATATATTTAGTCAACATATGTTGACTAAAGTCAATATATGGTTGACTACTAGCAGTTGGAGAAGGTGTCCAACGGCTAGATTTCTAGCGGTTGGAACCTCTCCAACGATTAGAAGGGGCTCTCTCTCCTCTTTTTCTCTTCTCCCCTCTATAAATAAGTGGGTGTGTGCATATGTGAGTTTAGAGAGAGTGTATAAATAGTTTTTAATGTATTGAGTGTTTTGAGTGATTGTAGTGAGGCTCTTTGTAATTTTGCATTTCTTTTGTATTATTTGAATTTCATTCTTAGTGAAATTGTTTATTTTTTAAGTCTTGTGTTCCATTGTTATTTTTATGATGAATATGTATTCAAATACATTGTATTTGTTGGTTCTTGATCCATTCCGGAGCGCATCAGGATTCACGTCATTATCATGACACATTCTTGTATGTTTGTAAGCCCATAAGAGGCATCTAATGCACTTTTTGTTTCATTACATTCATGTTGCATGATTCTGGCACAATATATCCCTGGCTTCACTCATGTTTGATGGTTACCAACTTATGTAGAAAATAACTGAGTATGGCAATTTAAAAGATAAATATCACTAGTTCTTGTTCTTGTTCTTGTTTATTGTAATTCAAATACATCATTGCACTGCAAGAAACACCTAGATATGTATTGCAAAACAAACCATATTCAGGCAGCACATTAAGGGCATGTTGCTTTGGTCGCAGGTGGGGGGTGGATGAATAATCACAGCTGAGAAAGCAGAAGCTGTGATTGTTGGTCACAAGGTCAATCTTGTTACCAACTTTTACAAGATTCAAGTCAGAAAAAATTACAGCTGGAAATCACAATCACTGTGTAATTTTCTCATGGTTCACTAACTTTGAGAAAGTGTTGTGATTATGGTTTACAATCACAGGATCTAGAGAAAATCCAAGAATCACAGGACATTGCAGACATGCCCTAAGCATGCTTATATAGGCTACTATTTCATTCCATCCATGTGTAGTTTCTTTAGCGTTCCATTACTCCACCATATATTTGAATGAACTTGGAACTACTTTATGAAGCTTTTATCCTATCTTGCTTTCAGTTCATGACCAAACTCTTGATGATTCATTTGGGGTTTTAAGATGTGGTGTAATATGTAAAAGCAAACTAGAAAGGGATATTTTTATCATTTTTCATTCTTGTACTATTTGTTTATGTTTTAGTTGTTTACAAGTATATTTTACAATCAGATCCTTACCGGTATACGATATGGCATATATCGCCTGGCATGCTTCACCCATCATTATCAAGAGCTAGCTTCTCTTAATCTTTCAAATTCCACCGAGATTTTTTCAACATGTTCATAAGCAAGCTGAACCCAAAAGACAAGTGCACCAAATAGAAGACCCCCAACCAGATGAATCAATAGAAAAAGAATACACTAATAGAGGAACAATCTACCTGTATTTGAAGAACCTGCCAAACCCCATGCCAAAGACGAGTGTAAAAAAATCAACTTAGTCCAGCCAAGGAGGGAATTAGGAAGAGCCATCCATCTCACAATCATACCAAAACCTTTTCTGCTGGGATGAATAATGTTGCATTTCGGTGAATTCTTGATTAACTTGAAAATCCAAAAGATTGGAAGCCTCCTCGCTTTAAACAGAGCTAAAATCTTCTATTTCAAATCCTTAATATGGACAGCTAACGTGTGGAAATCAGATGCCTGATTTATGTGTAAGGTGTTTCTTTCAGATAAACCCCAGAAGTGATACAAAGGGAAGTAATATCTAATCATACTTGCCCCACTCAAGGAGTTTTATTGAGACATCTCGAGAATCAGCATAGAGCTTAAAAACTGAAGTATTGAGTGGAGATTATCTTCCCTAGAATGATTATGAACCTAAAATTAACCATCAGTGTCATAACCTACCAGCCATGAGACCTAATCAGCAATTTCAGTAAAAAAGATAAAAATTTGAATCTAATCATGAGACCTCTAAGCAAATGTGGATGTTGTTAATTTGTATGGTTCTTATATATATAGGATATTTATGTATTCCTTTTTTTTCTTTTATTTTTTATTTTTTTTGTAATAGGTCAGCCCATTAGGGGCATTTTACTATTTTTATGTTTTTTATTTTCTAGCCATTGGGACTAGCCCAACAGCTAGTTGGAGTAGACCTCATGTTCCTTCTCTCTAATATATATACATATATATACACATATATATATGGGATCTCTCTCATATATCATGTAAGCTTCTCTTAAGCCTTTTACTAATAAAATTGATTTATTTTTTATGTGATTCTTAGCTTTTTAGTGGCTTGTGTTGGTGAATATCTTATGTTCTTTGTATTTTCCCTTGATGGCTATTATGTATTGCCTGTTGTGGCCTTGTATTTGTGCACATCTCTCATTGTTTTGTACTATTTTGTATTGTGCACATACCTATTGTATTTCATTACAGATGTAATCCTAAAAGCCAAGCAAGGAAACAAAAAATTAAGTCTTCATGTCCTACATTATAAGAGAAGAGTTGTATTTACAATTACAACAAATCAAAAAGATCAAATAAAATTTGGATGAATACAATAACAGGATAATTGATTTAAAGAATGAGAGCATGTACTCAATAAATAACAGGTTAAGAGGAAAGACAGGCCTCATTTGGATGACACCGGAAACCTGGTTTTCAACTGTGCTTTCCACGAAAATCCAGTTTTTAGGCATGAACCAGGTTCTGACATTGTTTAAATGACGACAGAACTTAGTTTCATAAACCAGGATTTGCACAAAAAATTGGTTATGAAAACCCATAAAAAGTGGGTTTTTTCAATTTAAAACCCAGTTTATCAAGTTGTATCTCTCAACCGACTTCACGCACAACCCCTCCACTCTCTTCTACAAACAGCTACTTTCTGGCCATTTTTTGGCCAAAACGGTTGCCAGAAACTGACTAGATGGTACCAGACAACACAGACAGCCCCGTCCTAAACATTTCCCAGCCAAAAAATGGTCAAAAATGGCGGAAAGTTGGAAACAAAGGCCAAGACCATGAATTTCCAGTCATCCACTGGCTAATTGGTGCCTTCAGGTGCAGACAGTACCAAGGCAGTTGCTTTATGGCTGGCGGTTCGCTGAAAAACGACCAAAAGCTTTTCATTTTTTGTGGTTTATTTTATTGTTGTTTCCCAACCATTGATCAGAAAACAGCTGAAGTGCTGCCCTTCACCATGAACATCACTTTCTGACCACTGATGGCCAGTAACACCTAAAAGTTGGAAAAAATAAAAGCTCTATTTTACTGGGGTTTTGTCATCCAAATAGAGTTTTAAACCGGGTTTTGGTAAAACCGGATTTTAAGCAAAACACCCGGGTTTTGAAACCTCAGTTTTAGCTCTTGTCATCCAAATAAGCGCTTCTGATTTTCCCTCAAACTGATGTTATCTATTCTTGTCAAACCCATAAAAGGGTAAATGGAAACAGTTCAGAAATCTAACAGTTCTTGAATAGGAAAGTGGTCATTAGTAATGGGATTTCAGTGAGCATCAGCATATAAACTTTTCTAAGAGGATGATAAGATCACAAGAAAGCATCTTCACATTCATGAGCTTGTTTTCAAGTTATGTTACCTTGACACTTCTGGATGCCCAAGGTGTCCATATCCGACACTTCTGGATACCAACACTGACACTTCTAAACACTACATTTTTTAAATGTAAAAGTGTCCAAGAACAATGGACACCCGATGTCGCTTTTCCAATACTTTTGAGTGACTTAGACATGAAGTGTCTGATGTCAAATACTTCATGTCTACCTTAATTAAATCATATTTTCTCTTATTTTATACCTGAAAGCGCCGAAGAGTCAAACTTAGTCATGAACATTGCCCATCAGCCCCACTTAAGAGCTGACTCTCCTCCCTTTCACAATTTCGATGCATATTAAACTATGTGGTGCTACATACAGGGGAGGGAGAACCAAGACTGTCTCCCTCTCTTTTTTTGAAATAGTTGGTTTTACTCTTAATATAGTTCTGTCCACATATCTAGTTTGTCAAGGTCCGCCATGTCTGACACCGACACCCATGGCGGTGTCCAAGTAACATAGTTTTCAAGTAAACAAAACAACCACCATGAGGCAATTTCTGAAAAAATGAAAGATATGAAGTTGAGGATCAGTTATCAATGGAATTAGAAATACATAACTCGATGTGAATTAACATATATCAGGACATAAAATGCCACGGGGATTTGGATCCTGTTTGCAACTACAAAGAAGGATATGGTAGGTAACCAGTGGACAAACCTTTGCTTCTGCCTGACCAAAATTGACCTGGTGGAAAGATATTTACATTATTTTCTATCAATCAGAAATATCTATGATGATCTGAAAGTGAATCAAATCTTTATTTGCAGTAGGATAAATTACGTACAATGCAAAATGTTCTGGAAGGAACTATTCTCGTTTTGTATATTGTTCCTGAGAGACAAAAAAATGGAGATGTAGGTAATGTTCCACATATACCCAAAATTAATGGGCATGTACAAAAACTTTCAAATATAATCAGTAGGAAAGAACATACAGAAAAAGAATACGTAGGTTCAATGGAAGCACAATTCATCATGAATTGAGGTGTTAGTGACTCATTTGTGTTATATTAGTGTATTCTACTCCGGGCTTACTATCAAAGGAGGCTGTAGTCTGTAGATATTGCAAGAAAATCATGAAGAATTTTCGTAAAGATTAAAGATTATGCAACCTTGCCAACAAATTGGGATCCCAAAAAATGATCAAAGCAAAATAGAAGGTTACTGGTCACTATAAAATAGTCATCGCCGAGATCTCTCCTCGCCGGAGCCCCCTTATCACATCTGAGCCCTCCCGTCTCTCACTCCCATCTCTCTCTCACGCTGGCACACCCGACATCGGTTTCTTCCCCGTCTCCCTGCACCTCGTCGGACGCTCGCCGGTAAGTCCTATCCCAGCTCTCCCTCTCTCGCTTGTTTCCCTCTTCTCCTGTTTTCTCAGAGGACAGTAGCAGTCGCTGGCTGTTGCTGTGGTATTTGGGTGGCTGACCAGGTGGGGCGGCTGAAGACACCACCCACCTTCCTCCCTGTTTCCTTTTCTCGCCGGCAACCCAGAGCCACCAGCAGCGGTGGCTCTGACTTGCCAGGAGAGAAGGTGTTTAGCACCCTCTCATTTCTCCTATCTGACAAAATGGAGGGGCCGAGCCAGAAGAGAGGGTGCTTGATGCCTCTCCCTCCTGCCCCTCTGGCCAAATGGAGGGTAGGCGCCACCTGCGCCTGCCTCCTTTTTCTTGTAAGGCAGACTGAGTTAGGCAACAACCCCCCCCCCCCCCCCCTCGTCTGTCTCTCTTCCTCTCGCTTGGGTTGGTCGGATGGGGCCGAGCCACCTCCACTCAACACTCGCCCCTTTTTTTCCCTGTTCTTGTCGGCCAACCAGAGCCACCACTCTCTGGCTCACCGAGAGAGGATGCCTATCACCCTCTTTGTTTTGTTTATGACAGAAAAGGGTCAGCAGGAGCCAGAGGCTGCTGCTGTCTTTCTTTTTCTGGCGACTGAAGGGAACCCACTCCCTCCCCTCTGCCATCACTTGTGCGGTCGGGAGGCCAGCACCACCTGGGCAGTGGTTCTATTCCACCTCCCCATGCAGCGGCAACAGGGCTGCTGTTGTGCCTTGTTTCTGCCCGGGTCGGTTGTCGACCAAGTCCAAACCTGTCTTGGACTGAAACTGGGTTCAGGTTTGACCCCTGCGACACAACCATCGCATATTCTATTAATATAAGATATTAACACTTTTACATCATGCAACACCATAAAATATATTTTAAGGCATCATGTATGCGCAACAGAATGAGACACGCTTACCAAGGCGTGAGCCTTTAAAAACCTACGCTCGGAATCATCAGAGATTCAAACCATCTTCGAGGTAGGAAAATTTTTCATATGAGAATAAATGTCAAAATACTTCTAACCTATACGTATTATATTATATATATATATGGCTTTAACTCAAGGATGCAGTTTTATGTATTCATATCCATTTTAAATTATGTCATTTACTTTGCCATCGTACTTTAATGTGCACATGCTCCAACTTTCTGTAATTTATTTAGCTCTATGTGTGGTTTCATACATCAAGTTTTGCTTTATGTCATTTACTTTGCCACCACGCTATAATGTGCACAGACTCTTATGTAATTTATTTAACCCAATGTACGGTTTCATACACCGGGCATCGCTTACACAATTTATTTAGTCCGAGGTACAGTTTTGTACACCAAGCATCGCTTACGCAATTTATTTAGCCCGATGTGAGGTTTCACACATCGATCCTTACTCCATGTCATTTACTTTGCCGTCGCGCTGTAATGTGCACAGGCTTATGCTTTACTATATATGTATTCTATACGTAGAAAGGAGCAGCCACCTGTGTAGAGAGAGAGAGAGACGGCTGCACAGAAAAACTCAATATCTTAATCTTGATTAGGGCTTCTCTCTATATTAAATAGAGAGAGGCAACAAAGAGAAATTACATCTAAATCCTTATAAGAGTAAAATTTCAGAAAACCTCTAATATAAGAGAACTTAACATAAAACCACCTATTCTCAACACTCCCCCTCAAGCTGGAGCATAGATATCAATCATGCTCAGCTTGTCACAACATTTGGAGAAATTTGGCCTAGCAAGAGGCTTTGTAAACATATCTGCAACTTGGTCTTCCGACTTTAGGTATTTTGTAGTGATATGACCAGCTTGAATCATATCTCTTACATAGTGGCAATCAACCTCAATGTGCTTTGTTCTCTCATGAAAGACAGGATTGTTTGCTATATATGTTGCCGCTTTGTTATCGCACATCATGGTCATTGGAGAGGAAACCTTCACCTGAAGATCATGAAGAACAGTGCGAACCCATATCAATTCAGCAGTTGTTTGGGCCATAGCCCGATATTCTGATTCTACACTCGACCTGGAAACCACATTTTGTTTCTTCTCCATGAAATTAAGTTATCTCCCAAAAACACACAGAATCCTATGGTAGACTTTCTATCTACTACAGATCCAGCATAGTCAGCATCAGAATAGGCTACTATCTCCAGAGTTCCACCTTTCCTGAACAATAACCCCTTTCCAGGAGAAGATTTTAAATATCTGATAATCATTATGGCTGTATTCCAGTGTACCTCAGTTGGTTTGTCCATAAACTGGCTAACTTTGCTTACTGCTAAAGCAATATCTGGTCTGGTCACAGTTACATATAATAACTTTCCTACTAGGGAGCGATAGCTTTTGCTATCAACTGGTTTTGACCCTTCTTCAAACAATTGAACTTTATGGTCCATGGGAATATTTGCTGGTTTAGCTCCCAACATGCCCGTTTCCTTTAATAAGTCAAAAACATACTTCCGTTGAGACAAAACCATCCCTTCACGGCTTCTAGCAACTTCTATACCCAGAAAATACCTGAGTGAACCAAGAAATTTGTAACAAAGTGTTTTTGAAGATGAGCCTTTGTGGCTTCAATAGCTTTTGTTAAATATGTATATGTAAATGGATATATTTCATATACTGTATTGTACCACTGTACTGTATTGTACCACTTGTACAGCATATTGTACTGTATTGTACCACTGTACTGTATTGTACCACTTGTACAGCATATAAATATCAATGGAAAGGGGAGAAGATCCTATTGCCGCACAACATTTTTTTTTCTCTCTTCCCTCTTACCTCTCTCTCTATCTCTTGCTACGATAGTAAGGTGACTCCCACATCTGATTTCTCACATGGTATCAGAGCCAAGGGCGTGGTAATCACGATCATCTGGAAGGCCCCTAAGGACCTTGACGTGCGTTTTTGGGCGTTCTCAAGGAAAGTGTTTTTTCCATCTTTTCTCTGTTGTTTCTCCGTTGAATCACTATATTTCGACGTCGTTTCTTCATTTCCCCATATCGTGCATCTTTTCCTTCTTACATATTCTGTTATCCCCAATTTTATCAACCCTAATTTCTGTTTTCCCCAAATTTGGGAACCCTCATTTCTCAAAAGTGCCTCTTTTCTCAAACTTCTTGTGATTTCTTATCTATTTCTTGCAATATAGTTGATAAATCGTACATTCTGCACGATTAACTGAAAAATCGTGATTTCCAAAACTCAAAAATTTCTGTCCGTACGGTTCTATCCGTACAACCTACGAATTTCTGTCGTGATGTTTGATTCATCCTTGATCTTCTTCCTTATGGATTCTAAAATCAGCCCTGGATTTCTTTCTCAACTTGTTTCTCACAAATTAACTCATGATAACTACTTACTTTGGAAACGCCAAATTCTGCCGTTTATCCGAAGTCATGGTCTTTCCGGGCATCTGGATGAGGGATCACCCGCCCCACCTATGACTATTACGCAAGAGGTAACTGGTAATGATGGGAAGGTGAGTTGCATTGCTATTCCAAATCCTGCGTATGATGTTTGGTTTCAGAAGGACCAATCTGTGGTTGCCTATTTGACTGCCACGTTATCTGATCGTATATTACAAACTATCTCTGACCATTTTACTGCTGCAGAACTATGGAGACATCTTGCTCACTCTTATTCACAGGTTTCTGAATCACGTGCACTTCAACTGAAATAGCAGTTCCAATCTATGCGAAAGGGAACTAAGACCATTACTGAATTTCTAGGGGATATCAAAATTATCATTGATCAGTTGGCCGCTATTGGATATCCTGTTTCTGACAGAGATGTTGTTCAGCAGGTATTGGGAAGCCTTGGGCCCCAATATCGTATGTTTTGCACTGCATTACAGGTTGCCTCTACACTTCCATGCTTTGAGGATTTACAAGCCAAACTCCTACAGTATGAAGTTAGTTTGACTCAAGATCATCTTATTGATGATCCTCATCCTGTCATGTTTACATCTGGGTCTACCTCATTTCGTCCACCTGCTGCTCATATGGGCCGTGGAGGACTCCTTCCTACTCCTACTGCTCCACCTGCCACTAGAGGTACCTGTGTCCCTACTTGCTTCCATTGCAACAAGCGTGGCCATGTGAAAGCAGATTGTTGGCACAACCCACAGAATCGCAACAAGGCAGGGAGGCCAGGACCAAGAGCTGGACAGATGAATGTTAGACAGTTTCAGGGGCAGCCGCAGGGAAATTTTCGAGCGCATCAGGGTACTGATCAGGGACAGAGTGCAGGGTTGCCACATGATGTGCAACAAATTCTGATGACTGCATTTAACAACATGAATTTGCGTCAGAATGATGATGGAGTTTGGTATATTGATTCTGGAGCAGTCGCACATGTTACTTCTGATGCAGGTAAACTTTCCAACATGGTTCCTTATATTGGCACTGGCACTATTGTCACGGGAGATGGTTCCCACCACCCTATTTCTCATACTGGAAATGCATCTCTCTTTGTCACAATCTACACTACCATTGAAAAATGTCTTACTCACTCCTGCCATTGAGAAAAACATTTTATCTGTTTCTAAATTGGTTGATGAAACAAATTCATCCATGGAATTTACTCCGTCTTCTGTTTGTCTTAAGGACCTTCGAACCAAGAAGATGCTCGCTAAGGGTGAACGACGCGGAAACATGTACGTCTTCGAAGCAGCCCCCGGGACTTTGAAGACGTCATCTACCGTGACTCCATCTTTTCCTGCTTATTTGAGTCAGTCTTCTTCTGTTATGCAAAGTAATAAGGCAGTTTCTTGGCATCGTCGGTTAGGTCATTGTAGTCAAGGGTTCCTTGACAAATTGTCTTCTCAGGGTTTTATTCCCAAAGTCAAATTAGATCATAAGTGTCCTAGTTGTAATGTCTGCAAGAGTCATGTACTTCCCTTTCAAAGTATCAATAAAAGAGCTTCCAAGCCATTTGAAATTATTCACTCTGATGTTTGGGGCCCAGCTCCTGTTTCATCTCTATCTGGCTCTCGTTATTATGTGTTATTTCTTGACTCTTTCACTCGTTACACTTGGATTTACTTTATGAAATCTAAATCTGAAGTGTTCAAACTTTTCAAACAATTCCATGCTCTTGTTCAGAACCTTTTCAATTCAAATATCACTTATTTCCAGTGTGATGGTGGTGGAGAATACATATCTCATGATTTTAGTGAATATTTAAAGGACCATGGCATCATACGTAACTCCTCTTGTTCTTACACTCCACAACAGAATGGAGTAGCAGAACGTAAGCATCGGCATATTGTTGAAACCGCGTTAAGTATGATGCACAATATTGATATTTCTTTCTCTCTTTGGACTGAGGCCTTTCACACTGCAGTGCATATCATTAACAGGTTGCCTATGGAATTATTAGGAGATCAGTCTCCTTATTATTTGCTTCACGGTTCTCACCCTTCTTATGATGATTTGCATGCTTTCGGATGCATTTGTTATGCCCATGTGGATCATTCTTTACGTAACAAGTTTCAGGACAGAGCAGTTCAGTGCAGATTTCTGGGATATGCCGATGGGTATAAAGGATATAGATGTTATGATCCTATTTTGGGTAAGATTAAGGTGTCTAGAAATGTTGTTTTTGATGATGACCATTTCAGCACTTGTGATACTTCTCAGGTATATGAGCAAACTACTTATGATCCATGGCTTTGTGATACTTTGCTATATCACTCTATCAGAGATCCTGTTGTTGATGAACCAATTCAGTTTGAAGCAGACAACTCCATCATCCAGGATGCACCTTCACGGTTTTCAGGTTTGGTTTATGCCCGTCGAGGAGCCCCTCCAACTCCATCTCACGAGGCTCCCCCTCTTCGACGATCCACACGTGAAAGGCATCCTATCCATCGTTGGGTTAGTTACAACAATTTTTCTCTTGACTTTCAGTTGTTTCTAACCAATGTGGCCAAAGAGAAAGAGCCGTCTACTTTCCATCAGGCAGCCCATTCTCGAGCTTGGGTTGAAGCTATGAACGAAGAAATGGCAGCACTTCATGAATGTCATACATGAGATATTGTTCCTCGACCTGTTGATAGAAATGTTGTTGGTTCCAAATGGGTTTACAAGATCAAGCGTAAACCAGATGGTAGCATTGAAAGATATAAAGCTCGCCTTGTTGCACGCGGATTC
The DNA here is from genome assembly GCF_984573655.1 of Nuphar pumila. Classification (NCBI taxonomy): domain Eukaryota; kingdom Viridiplantae; phylum Streptophyta; class Magnoliopsida; order Nymphaeales; family Nymphaeaceae; genus Nuphar; species Nuphar pumila. The sequence continues at coordinate 7,252,648 of NC_143254.1, read as the reverse complement.
ACACAACAATATGGGCAAGATTATGAGGAAACTTTTAGCCCTGTTGTCAAAATTGGCACCATTCGTGTGATCCTCACTTTGGCACTTCAGCATGGTTGGTCTCTTAGCCAGTTGGATGTCAAGAATGCGTTCCTACATGGGGACTTGAAGGAAGAGGTGTATATGGAGCAACCTCCTGGATATAGTGAACATGATGCGGCTACATGGGTTTGTAAATTGAGAAGGTCTCTTTATGGTTTAAAACAGGCATCTCGGTCTTGGTTTGAGAGTTTCTCCATGGAAATTCAGCAGCATGGCTTTTCTAAGAGTATACTTGATCATTCTTTATTTATGTATAAGAATGATCATGTTACTACTTGGGTTCTTATATATGTTGATGACATCATTATCACTGGGAGTGATGATGCACATATTGCCTTGGTCAAGTCTTTACTCATGGCCAAATTTAAGATGGACTTAGGCCCATTGCGATACTTCTTGGGAGTTGAAGTCGATAGGCAAGATGATCGACTCACTCTAAGTCAACACAAGTATACTCTTGACATTCTTCACACCACTGGTATGATTAATTGTAAACCTCTCAGCACCCCATCTGTCTTAAATCATAAGTTTAGTGCAAAAGAAGGCCAATTATATCATGATTCCACTTTATATCGCCGCATTGTTGGTATGTTGCAATATCTTACATTTACAAGACTTGACATTGCTTATGCTGTAAATCAAGCATCTCAGTTTATGCATGCTCCCACTGATTGTCATATGGAATGTATTAAGCGTATTCTCAGATATCTGAAAGGGACTATTGGAGATGGATTGCTCTATCACAAAGATGAAAGCTTCACTACAGGACACTGTTTACTTACATATTGTGATGCAGATTGGGGTGGGGACCCTGATGAGCGTAGGTCGGTTTCAGGATATTGTGTTTTCATTGGCCCAAATATTGTCACTTGGAGTAGTAAGAAACAAAAGGTCATTGCTAAATCCAGCACTGAGGCAGAGTACAGGGCAATGGCAGCAGGGACAGCTGATGTCACTTGGGTACGGCATCTTCTTCAAGAGTTGAATGAACCCATCTCTTCCTCTCTGCTTTTATGTGATAATCAAAGTGCCATTAATATTTCTTTTAACCCTATTCATCATTGTCGCACGAAGCACATTGAGATTGATCAGCATTTTGTTAGACAAAAGATTGAAACAGAAGAAATTGAGGCTTCGTATGTCAGATCAGAAGACCAAGTGGCAGACATCTTCACCAAAGGATTGGTTAGTCATCAATTTTGGTTACTTAAGGGCAAGTTGAGCATGATTGAAGATCATCCTCAACTTGAGGGAGGCTGTTAAATATGTATATGTAAATGGATATATTTCATGTACTGTATTGTACCACTGTACTGTATTGTACCACTGTACTGTATTGTACCACTTGTACAGCATATAAATATCAATGGAAAGGGGAGAAGATCCTATTGCCGCCCAACATTTTTTTTTCTCTCTTCCCTCTTACCTCTCTCTCTATCTCTTGCTACGATAGTAAGGTGACTCCCACATCTGATTTCTCACAGCTTTCACATCATCTCCTGTAAGAATGATGTCATCCACATATACCACCATAACAACTATGCCAGAGCTAGTTTTCTTTATAAAAAGTGTATGATCTGCTGCTGATCTATTAAAGCCAAAGCTTGACATCACGTCAAACAACTTTTGAAACCATGCACGAGGACTTTGTTTCAAGCCATAAATCGCCTTTCTCAATCTGTACACCTTCTGACAATCCCCCTCAACCTCGAATCCTGGAGGTTGTTGCATGTAAACAGTCTCAGATAGATCCCCATATAGAAATGCATTTTTCACATCTAATTGACACAAGCTCCAACCATGCTGAACAACTACTGAGAGAACAAGACGGATGGTACCCATCCGTGCAACAGGAGAAAAAGTTTCAAAGAAGTCAATTCCGTATGTCTGAGTATACCCTTTCGCGACTAATCTGGCCTTGTACCTTTCAATAGAACCATCGATTTGTACTTTATTGTATATACCCATTTACATCCAACAATGTCAGCATCTGCTGGAGAATCAACTAGATCCCAGGTATGCTGAGATACTAAAGCTGTCATTTCTTCTTGCATAGCCAACTTCCAGCGAGTATCAAGTTTTGCCTGTTGATAGTTCAGAGGAATAGTTTCAGCAGATAAGGCTGAGATAAACGACTTCATCTGATGTCCAATTCTGGCATGGGAGACAAAGTGAGATATGGGATATAAGGTACATTGTCTTGTCCCCTTTCGTAGAGCAATAGGCCTGTTATCATCATCCTGAAGAGCACAATTGTCAGTAGAACTTACCTTAGGAGAAGAAGAAGATGAAGGCTCTTGCGGAAGTGGAGCTCTACGCACATATACCAATGGTGGATTATTAAATCTGGAAGAGGATGAAGTTTGGTTTGGTAATGAGGGCACAGATTCCAAAGGAAAAGGAGGTATAGGTAATGGAAAAGACTCAGTTGGATCAACCTGCAGCGGGGAACCGAAAATAGAGTAATATGGAGAGGATTCTAGGAAAGATACATCCGCACTGACATACTCTCGGCGAGAAATAGGATAATAACATCGATAGCCCTTTTGATTTTTGGGATAACCGATAAATATGCATTTTGTAGCTTGAGCGGCTAATTTATCACGGTCAGGGCCAAGTTTGTGTACAAAACAAACACATCCAAATATTTTTGGTGATAAAGGAAAAAGTGGAGCATTAGGTTTTAGGATATGTAATGGAATTTGATCACCCACAGAAGACGAAGGCATGCGGTTGATTAGATAGCAAGCAGTGGTAATCGCATCACCCCAGTATAACGCAGGAACATTAGATTGAATCATAATGGTCCTGGCAACATCAAGGAGGTGCCGATGTTTTCGCTCAGCCACCCCATTTTGTTGAGATGAATAGGCACAGGAAGTTTGGGGTTGGATGCCATGATCGTGGTAAAATTGTAACAGACCTTTTGATTTAAACTCGAGAGCATTATCAGTGCGAACAATCTTGACAATAGATTCAAACTGAGTTTTTATTTCAAGAATTAGGGATTTGATAAGACTTGGAACTTCAGATCGTCCTTTTATTAAAAAAACCCATGATAACTTAGAGAAATCATCAACAATAACAAGATAATAACGACATTGAGTCCTAGTAGGAATCTTACTAGGACCCCATACATCTGCATGAAGAAGTTCAAACACTTTATTACTAGACTGACTCTGACTAGAAGAGAACGAACTTCGATGATGCTTGCCCAACTGACATGCTTCACACTGAAATGATGTGGTGGAAGGAATCTGAGGAAAGACCGACCGAAGCTTTGACAATGAAGGATGACCAAGACGACGATGCCACTGAACAGGACTGAATGAATGTTCCACTGCAGCATGAACAGAACCCATTGGATGATGTAGGTAGTAAATTCCATTTTCTTCATAGCCTCCACCAATCTTCTTCCCCGTCAGCAAATCCTGAAAATGACAACCCATTTGATCAAATATTACTCTACAGTTTTTTTCTTTTATAAGGCAACTAACAGAGAGTAAACTTTGAGGAAAGTTTGGAGCATGAAGAACATTATTCAACTGTAATGAGGAGGATATAGAAATATTTCCCTGACCAGCAACCGAGGAGGAGCTCCCATCGGCTAAGGAGACTCCAAGCTGAGCCTTAACATCCTTAAGATCTGAAAAAACATGTGAATTTCCACACAAATGTCTGGAAGCACCAGAGTCAATAACCCACTTACTATCAGTCGGATGAAGATGATTTCCGATTGAATATGCAACACCAGCTACAGGAGGAGTGGAACTCAAAGGTCGAAGAGCTATCAGCTCATCATATTCTGCACGACTAAGGGTGATACTACTTTCATTTTCAACGATATTCTTTTGTACATTTGTTGCCTCGAGAGTAGTCACATTTGCTTTAGGAGTATATGATTTTAATGAATAAGATGTTGGCCGACCATGCTTATCCCAGCAACGATCTTCTAAATGTCCAGATTTTTCACAGAATGTACATTGAAGCTTTCCTCTACCTCCCATACCACGTCCACGTCCTCGTCCTCTGATATTCTGAATATTTCCACGCCCATAACTAGATGGGACAACAAGAGCAGATGACTGAGTTACAGGCTGAGACTGTGGCAGAGAGATCGCAAGTCTACTCAGACGATTATAAGCATCAGCAAGAGTGGGAACATCTGATCCAGTCAACATTTGAACTTTTGCAACAGAAAAATCTGAAGAAAGACCTGTAAGAAAACGAGCAACCATGGTTTGTTCTTGATGATCCTTTTGCTTCGAGCAACAAAGAGGCCTGTGAGCATTAAGTCTTTCAAACGCAGCTTTAACAGAAGCATAGTACTGGGCCAAGGTCTGATCTCCCTGTTGCAAATTATATATTTCTTGCTCGACTTGCAGGATACGACTCACATTCGTTTCTTGTGAGTATGTATCACGAAGATTGTCCCACATCAGTTTTGCTGAATTATAGTAGATCAATCCATCTGCAATATGGGGTTCGACACTATTCATGATCCATGACATAACTATGTCATTATCTTCATCCCAAGTAGCATATTTTCCCAACTTCTCAGAGGGTTCGCCTTCCAACAAAATGTGTTTTCGACGATGTCCAGATACCGACATCATAAACGTTCTGGACCATCGGGCATAGTTGGTTTCATTCAACCTAACGGAACAGCCATATGAGAAGGGGTTGGCAAAAGCCTTATACTCCCCAATCTGTTCCATTTTCGAATCATATTTCGAATTTTCAGCCATACTGTTCACTAGAACAACAAGTATTCAAGTAGTTTTCCACCACTGTAAGGAATCAGCCCTGCTGTTTCCACAAAAACAGTCCACAACCAGCAGGTAATCACTCCTGCTGCTTCCACGACAAATGGATAGCTGAAACTAATACAGCACGAAACACAACTCACCCCAGCAGGGAGTTAAGACCATTGCTGCACCCAAACACACCACGACCAACAATAATATTCAGTTGCAACACATGAATACGACAACTGTTGTTCCCAAAACATATAAAGCATAACTGCCAATCAGTCTTCAAACAATTAAATAGATCAATCATATCTCGATCACACGCAGCAAACAAAAAAAAATTCAGAATCACGGTAGTCACGCAATCAGCACAGAAAATATAACACTCTCAGCTGGCACGCAATATCACAAACACTTGCTGCGTGGCCCAAACAGCAGGGAACAGCCAAAAAACTCTCGGCTGCGACACAGCAACAGAGAAGCCTGCTGCGTTACCCAAATAGCAGGAACTAGTCAATCATGGCACGTCAATCACAGCAGGCACGCATCAGCAGGAACTCGTCTATCTCTAGAAAATCATGACAGGAGATAAAAAAAATCCCACAAAAAAAAAAGAAACAGATAAAAACTGTTTACAGCTCCAGGAGATCACGACAGATCTGGGTAACATCCATCCTTAGATCTGACGACAGATCTGGGTAACATCCCAGATCTGTTATCAGATCTTCCACACTAGTGCAACAGCAAACCTGATTTTTTTTTTCTCGCAGTCTGAAAAAAAAAATTCGTTGGTGAAGATCAGTCCTCTTCGTGATCACGCTCCCGAGATCGCTAGCTCTGATACCATGTAGAAAGGAGCAGCCACCTGTGTAGAGAGAGAGAGAGAAAAAGAGAGAGAGAGAGAGACGGCTGCACAAAAAAACTCAATATCTTAATCTTGATTAGGGCTTCTCTCTATATTAAATAGAGAGAGGCAACAAAGAGAAATTACATCTAAATCCTTATAAGAGTAAAATTTCAGAAAACCTCTAATATAAGAGAACTTAACATAAAACCACCTATTCTCAACGCTATATACATATATAACGTTATAAAGTACGCAGTTTTGCATACTTTTGCTTACTTTAAGATTACGCTTGTATGTATTTAAAGACGCAGATTTGCGCAAACTCATCGAGTCTCGATTTTTAAACAATTTCACATGCTAAATTTCAAGCTCGCATTGTTTACTGTCTCGGAAAGCAAAACAAGTATTTTGTGTGTTTGCATATTCGCAACTGAGTTTTCTCCTCGAACCTGTATAACAAAAAGGCTTCGACTACGTAGCCCTAGGTGGTACGTACGTACGGCCCTTCTTTTCGGTATATGAAATAACTTGGATATTCCCCGGCCTAAAGCACGGGACATTCAAATTTCTAAATAATATTGGGGTTTCTTTCTGAGAAACTGATATCTTTCTCATCGTAATGGTATCAGACATGCATAGCATGTTAGTACTATGATGTTTGGACTAGAGGTTTATGGTAACCTCGTAGTGTGACAATGCACGATGATTAAAAGAAAATCACATAAATGGTGATGATCATCTTCACAGGCAAGATGCTCAATTTGGTTTAAAAGACCGAAGCATGTAGAATGGCTCGTCAGTCAAAATAAGACCTGACATACCCATTCACCTTTTTGGTTTCGTCAAGAGAGAGGATGCGATGGTACAAAAACTCTGATGGACAAGTTGTTAACAACTACGCTCCTCGAGTAGCAATGACTCGGTGTCCCTGATCATCGGAGTTAGGGGATTGGGCTACAAAATATTATCCTAGGTAGTAGTGTAAAAGTATCTTCAAGAAGATACTAATAACCATATTACAATATTCTTGGAAACAAATGCGTACACATACGCAAAACAAGAACACTTGAAACACTTGTGCACGAAAAGCACAACACAAACTCACAAATGCGCAAAAGCATACCCAAGAGTCATAAGATTGAAACGGAGCTCGAGCTATAATCCCAAAAGCTTAAGAATACACAAGGGGAGAGCCCCTTTAAATAGAGGAGGTGGAGTCCTTGGAGAGGCTCCACCTCTAGCCGTTGGAAGGGGCCCAACGACTAGATGGTGGGCCCCTCCAAGGTGCTTTCCACCTTTTACAAATAAAAAATAAAAATACAAAAGAATAAAAAGAATAATTACAAAACATATTCTAAAAAGAATATGTGTAAAAAGACTAAACTACCCCTACGACTGCACAATTAGAAATATATTATATATATATATATAATAAGTACATACATATACATATATATTAATATATGTATATGTATTACCTTATATATATATATAATATATACATTACATTGCATGATTGATTACATAATTTAACAAGTAGATCACATTGGCTTCTGCAGAAGTTTGGATGCATCCCTTTTGAAAATTTCTCTCTCGGTCATAGGCCATCCACTTAAGAGCAGACTCAGCTAGTTGTTCGGGGTATCAAAATACATAAAATAATAAACCCCCGGACAGTCTCAGTTGTTTCTACGTTTATCCTGTGTGTACCCTCAGGTCAGTTAATTATTTAAACAAGATTACCATGCTTATTTTACTTATTCTGAAATTGCACATCACGAAAGGAACAATGCAGATGTTAGCCTTGTTCTAAATTTTGATCTCTATGCACCTACCAAGTTTTCATAAATCTGACCCGTTTTATAGGATACAAGTGATGATTAGGTTAATACGGTAAGCGATGGCGTAATGACGTGATGATATCAAGATCCCACTCTTTCTCTATTGTTTCGCTCTTGAGCACGTTTTCTAATTTTGTATAAGGGGTTTCTTTTGAAATTTCTCTTTTTGTATAAACTTTAATTATCAAAAACCTTTTTTTGAATCTATGTGGTTTCAATGCTTATATGAAGATACAAATTAATTGTGTAAAGGAAAGTTCCTCTGTCAAGGTCCATTGACTTGTTCTTTTAAACGCTATTTACCGTTAAACTACCATTTTAAACTTTGAAAAAGGATTTATTACAAAGCTTCAATTTTTTTCTTAAAAGTTTACAAGTTCGGGATTTGGGGGCATTACAATTCTAAATAGGAAATGCTTTTGTCAAATGACTAAAATCTATACCCAAATCTAGCTGAACCACCTTGAAAGAAAAAAAAGTATGAAGCATAATCACCAATATCATTGATATTTTTAATATTATAAAAAATATAGAGATATTTTTGGTTTTTCCAAGAAAAATAAAATATAGCAAGATTTTGAAAACATTTCCATGTTAAAGATATAGTGATAAACCCCAAAAGATTTTTATTGAAGCATAGGCACCAATAGGGACAATATTTCAAATACAGCAATGTTTTTTATTTTTTTTAAATAAGAAATTAAATATGTCAAGATATTCTCAAATATAATCATATTAAAAATATCGTAGTACTATCATAACATTTTCAAAAAACTTATTTGATATTTTATTTTTTAATATTATCAATATGTCTTAAAAATTTTAAGCACTTTTTTAACTTTTATACATATATTAAAAAATAACATATGCTTTTCTTAATTATTAAAATTTTGTATTTTCTTTTAAAATGCTGAATTTTTTGGAAAATTGCCATTTTGAGAAAATCCCCCGCTAAGAAATGGCCGAGACTAATACTGGTGGCTATGCTTGAAGTTCTATTTATCAATTCATGTGAAATCAAGTAAAAAAATTACCTAAAAGTTTGGCAAGCAAGAGGATTTTTTTTACTGTTGCTCATGTGACTATTGGTTGTCATATAGAGCAAGAAATTGAAGTATGGATCATTGCTATTATACTTTGTTCTCTTCCACTTCCATCCTTAGACATTAGCATGTTCACCACAATTTTAAATCTCTAACAAATAAGGAATCAAGGAAATGAGATGGCAGCTTCATGCAATAAGTTGTCACCAATTATATCCACTTCTGTAATTTTATATGACACACATTAAAAGATATTGACATATTGTGCATTCATTCTTTAAATGGGGTGAACATGTGAATGGCTCTCCACTTCTGTAATTTTATATGAAGCACATTAAAAGATATTGTGCATTCATTCTTTAACTGTAGTGACTCTCTCTCTCTCTCTCTCTCTCTCTCTCTCTCTCTCTCTCTCTCTCTCTCTCTCTCTCTCTCTCTCTCTCTCTCTCATGTAGGTAATATATAGTACTATTGATAGTACCATACTATCCCTGATAAAAGGGCATAGTTGCAACTATTATCTATCTAATCAGACCCTATAAAAGAGTTGGACATGTTTTTTTTTTCAGGAAACATGCTTTGGATAAGTTGTCTTGATCATGGTTGCCAGTTGAGGAAGCGGGAGCGGGAAGCGATACGGGAAGCGGGAGCGGGAAGCGAGGCACTTTCAAAATTTTAGGAAGCGGGGAAGCGTGGGACCACTTAGGAGCGATTCGGGAAGCGTCTCGGAAGCGACCTAGGAAGCGTCTCGGAAGCGAGGGGGAAGCGAAAAAATAAAAATAAAAAATAAAAAATACAAAAAATTGAAAAAAACAGGGGAAGCGAGGGGGAAGCGTGGGGGAAGCGAGGGGGAAGCGTGATGGGAAGCACGCTTCCCATTAAAGGGAAGCGCGTCCCCCATTAAAGGGAAGCGCGCTTCCCAAAAAAGGGGGACGCTTCCCCCCACGCGCTTCCGGTAACCCTGGTCTTGATATTAAACAAAAAACTATGATCTTTCAGATCATGAAATTTTGGTGCATTGTAAGCCATTGTTTTTCTATGATATTAAAAGGCCTATCCAAATATCATAATGTAAAACTTGTTTTTTTATTAAATTTAATGTGCATTTTTATTTTTTCCCTTTCTTTGTCTGTTTTTTATGCCATTATTAAGGTTACTCTGCAGCTATGTCACAAAGACACAAACATGAACCATAACTATTTACGATTTCGAGATGTGAGCTCGCATTTTTTTTGAAAAATAGGATACGAGGAGACAACTTTTTTCATTATTAAATTGATTAAATTTTTGTTATTTTAATATATCAAAATACATTTATTATTGAAAATTATTGAAAATTATTAAAATTTATTAAAATAGTAAATTATTGTTTGCATGTGTCATAGGCACGTGACATGTCATGTCCCTGGAAACATGGCCAAAAATGGCATGTCCCTGTGACATAGCTCTCTACAGACGATTTTAAATGAAAACTAGGCCTCTATAGATGTGTATTGTGCATGTTCATCCATACACGTTCTTCCAATAACATTTCTTTTTTTGAATACTTGTTATCTTTGCTGCTGAAGGAATTGGGATTCAACACTTCAACAAAAACTCTATACTACATTTCTCTGGATTAGAATGTTTTGCCTCTAAAAGTACCACACTTTATTAATACCAAAATAGACATTATATATGCATTATACTTGATGATTAGTGCTACATTTACATCCATTGTGTGCATGTGTGTTGATGCATGAACTAGTGTTAAAAAAATCATGGCGGTGTTATCTTGATAATATACTTATGGCTTTTTTGTTATAATATGCATCCTCTGTCACAGAGATCATGTATTATTTCATATTTATGCACCAAAATTAACTCCAGCACAAGAAAATCAGTTATTTTGATGGTAATGAAAATCAACTAGTGAAAATGGCCATTTTCAATTAAGTGTTAAGCATGGGCTACGAACTTACATATTATTCTTGATTCATATTAATATCTAGTGAGAAAAGTTTACACTTCGTTCAAGGAGGTTCATCGGTGTCAAGTATTATGACATTGAGAGCCAGTTCTTTTAGGCATGTTAACAAAAGCACCTTTTTTACTGAAGATGTTTATCTTAGGATGAACCAATAGGAAGAATTATTTTTAATCAAGACAAAATGTATAGGATGCAAGTTAGGAAAAAATGGAAATGTGCTCAGACAGGAAATGAAACAAAAGAAAGATAACATACTTGACGAAATTATATACGAGATTAGGGTCTCCTACCTTTCAAGTCTAAAAGCATTTCATCACCCCACGTGGGCTTATCTGAAACAAGCAATCTTCCAACAGCACCCACATCTCCACTCATGTCAAGGGCATCTCCTTCACACTCAATAAGTGCCTGCAAAGAAATGTCAATGGATGACCATACAGACAACATTAACAAACTCCAAATTTAGACCGTATGACTGAAATGAAATAGGGATCTTCGAAACATGAGCTTAGATTCACAAGGGAAAGTGTCAAGAATGACACTAAAGCATAAACCTTAAAAAGGGTATAACTGAAAACAAAATAAAAATAAAAAAGATATACATCTTCTTAGACAACTTATTGAGAGATATAGAGAGGGGAACAAAGATTTGCATATGGTTTTTATTGATTTGGAGAAGGCATATGATAGAGTACCTAGGGATGTTCTCTGGTGGACAATGATGAAGAAAGGTATCTCTCTCAAGTACCAGAATATAATTAAAGATATGTACGAAGGAGTAGTAACCAATGTCCGCACTTGTGGAGGGGTGACAACAATTTTCCTATAACGATTTGGTTACATCAAGGATCTAGGATCTGCATTAAGCCCTTTCCTTTTTGCTATAGTGATAGATGAACTTACGAGATCAATTCAAGAAAATGTGCCATGGTGTATGTTGTTTGCTGATGATATTGTTTTGATTGATGAGTCTAGAGCTGGGGTTAATGCTAAGTTAGAATTATGGAGACAGACTTTGGAAGCAAGAGGTTTTACGTTGAGTAAGAGTAAGACAGAATATATGGAATGTCGATTTAGTAAGCAACGACGTAGTGATGAGAGTGTAGTGAAGCTTAGTGAGCAAGATATAGCGGTGGATGACTGTTTCCAATATTAGGGATGTATCATTCAAAAGAATGGAGAAATTGATGGAGATGTAAATCATAGGATTAAGGTTGGGTGGATGAAATGGAAAAGTGCAACTGGAGTGTTGTGCGATCGTAGAATGCCATTGCGGTTGAAGGGAAAGTTTTATAGGACGACAATTAAACCCGCTTTACTATATGGTACGGAATGTTGGGCTGCCAAGAGACATCATATTCAAGAAATGAGTGTAACTGAGATGTGTATGCTTCGATGGATGTGTGGAAAGACACTAAAAGATAAGATTCGGAACGAGGAAATACATAAGGTAGGCGTTGCATCCATTGAAAATAAGATGAGTGAGAATCGTTTACGATGGTTTGGGCATATTCAGCGAAGGCCTAATGATGCTCCGGTTAGAAGGATGGAGAAATGGGAAAATATATTAACTAAAAGAGGTCGGGGTAGGCCTAAGAAGACTTAGATGGAGATGATAAGAAAGGATATGAATGCTTTGAACCTCACCGAGGACATGACATTGGATAGAAATGATTGGAGGAGAAGGATTCATGTGGAGGACCCAAAATGATTTTCTTTTTGGTTCATATCGCCGACCCGAATTGTTTGGGATGAAGGCGTTGTTGTTGTTGTTGTTGTATATTCTTTATTGATATGAAAAACCAATTGCTTAAGAAGCATTGGAATGAAATACAAGAGGGGGCTGCACCCCTTTATATACACAGCTGAAAGAGGACTCAATAGAGTTGTTGGACATAGTCCAACGGCTCTAAATAGAGTGGTTGGACTGTGTCCAACAGCTCTATTGCTAGTCAAGTCTGGACAGGACTTGACTAGCAGCAGTCATTCTAGTTCAAACTGAACTAGATGACATAAAGACAAAAAAAAATAAAGAAAAAAAGTTACAGAAAAGAACAACAACTACGCCTTCATCCCAAAACAATTGAGGTCGGCGATATGAACCAAAAAAGAAAATCATTCTAGGTCTTCCACATGAATCCTTCTCCTCCAATCATTTCTATCCAATGCCATGTCCTCGGTGAGGTTCAAAGCATTCATATCCTTTCCTATCATCTCCATCCAAGTCTTGCTAGGCCTACCCCGACCTCTTTTAACTAATATATTTTCTCATTTCTCCATCCTTCTAACTGGAGCATCATTAGGCCTTCGCCGAATATGTCCAAACCACCGTAAACGATTCTCTCTCATCTTATTTTCAATGAGTGCAACGCCTACCTTCTTACGTATCTCCTCGTTCCGAAACTTATCTTTTATTGTATTTCCACACATCCATCTAAGCATACGCATCTTAGTTGTACTCATTTTTTGAATATGATGTCTCTTGGCAGCCCAACATTCCGTACCATATAGTAAAGTGGGCCTAATAGTCGTCCTATAAAACTTTCCCTTCAACCGCAATGGCATTCTACGATCGCACAACACTCTAGTTGCACTTTTCCATTTCATCCACCCAACCTTTATCATGTGATTTACATCTCCATCAATTTCTCCATACTTTTGAATGATAGATCCCAAATATTTGAAACAATCATCCACCGATATTTCTTGCTCACCAAGCTTCACTACACTCTCATCACTACTTCGTTGCTTACTAAACCGACATTCTATATATTTTGTCTTACTCTTACTCAACTTAAAACCTCTTGCTTCCAATGTCTGTCTCCATAATTCTAACTTAGCATTAACCCCAGCTCTAGACTCATCAATCAAAACAACATACACCACGGCAAATTTAGTCTGAGATAATAAATATCCTCTAGAAGAATAAGCAACTTCAATGCCTAAAAGATATCTCAATAAGCCTAAATCAGTCATTTCAAAATGAGATTTAAGAAGTGTTTTGATCGTTTCAACTCCATGTTTATCGCTTCCGGTGATGATCATATCATCCACATAGAGAAAAAGCACAATGATCCCTGCATCAGAATTCTTAATAAACAAAGCAGTGTCAGTTAAACAGAATTGAAAACCAATATCAATCATAACATGACTAAACCTATCATACCAAGCTTTCGGTGCTTGTTTAAGTCCATAAAGAGTTTTTTCTAAGCGAAAGACTTTACCCTTAGGAATACTTAGACCAAGAGGGGGTTTCATGTATACTTCTTCAACTAGCTTTTCATTTAAAAAGGCATTTTTGACATCCATTTGAAAAATAAACCATTTTTTGATAGAAGCTAAGGCAATTAAGATACGAACAATTGTCAATTGATGTTCTGAAGTAATATAGGGAAGATTAATAGTCCCATGTAAAAATTCCTCTCATACATAGTGACAATTCATCTCGTGTTTGGTTCGTTCGTGGAAGGTCTGGTAGATGGCAATGTAGATAGAACTTTTGTTGTCACATCATACTCATGATGCTCCTTTACTCTGAACACCCATGTCAGTCGATAATCTCCTTAACCAGACCACTTCCATAATGGTTGTAGCATGACTCTACATTCTGCTTCAGTTTATGAGAGGAAGATTTTTTGCTGCTTATTACACCTTCAAGAAATCAATGATTCACCTAAAAATACACAAAAACTAGTAGTTAAGTGTCGGTTATTTAGATCTTCTCCCCGATCAGCATCAATATAAGCAATTAAATTTAAGGATGAAGAAGCAAACAAGAAAATTTCTCTAAAAATAGAAGTTTTAATATAATTAATAATACGTAAAACAGCTCTCATATGAAAAGTGGTAGAAGCATTCTGAAATTGGCTTGTTGTGAGAATTGCATGTGCAATGTCAGGTCTCGTAATTGAGAGATATGACAATGCCTCGACAAGTTGTCTGTAAGGTGTTGGATTTTTAAGTGGTTCTCTATCATCAATCTTCATTTTGACATTGACAACTTCGGGAGTGTCGACCTTATTATCTGAGATACCAGACCTTATCAACAATATCTAAAGCAAACTTAGATTGAGTCAGCAAATAACCTCTAGAAGAATAAATAACCTCTATACCAATTTTTTTTTAAACCTAAATCAATCATTTCAAAATATGTTTTGAGAAGCCTTTTAATGTTTTCAAGTCCCTGTTTATCACTGCTAGTGATAATCATATCGTACACGTAGAGGAGGAGAACAATAATACCTACATTAGAAATCTTAACAAACAAAGTTGTGTCAGTCAGACAAGATTGAAATCCAAATTCAAGCATAACTTGACTAAACCTATCATACCAAGCCTTTGGTGCTTATTTAAGATCATACAGGGCCTTGTCTAAGTGAAGAGCTTTTCCTTTAGAGATACTTATGTCAAGTGGTGGTTCTATATAAACTTCTTCAGCCAAACTTCTATTGATAAACACATTTTTAACATTTATTTGATATATAGGTCATTTCTTCACATAGGCAAGAGCTACTAAGGTCTTAATTGTGGTCATTTTAGCAATTGAAGCAAAGGTTTCCTTATAGTCTATTCTATACTCTTGGACTATGTCACAGAGACTCGCCCAACTGAGTACCGCACCCGCGTCGACGCAATGTGACGCAGGTGCGGGTGCAGGTGTGTCACCCAGTGCGATCAACCTGACCCTTGGTGTGTTGACCGCACACAAGGTCATTTATGTCCAACTTTTAGACTTTTTATATATATTTTTTTATATTTTTGCCGCACCCCCGCACTTAGTGGTTCAAACTATCATGTTTGGGCCGGCAATATGAAAGCCCATATCAAAGGAAAATGTCTTTGGGGGTATATTCAAAGTTCAATACCAGAACCCGAACCCAAAATTACAATCATAGAAAAAGGGGATATTAAGATTCTTGAAGGTGAAGA
Source organism: Nuphar pumila (assembly GCF_984573655.1). NCBI lineage: Eukaryota > Viridiplantae > Streptophyta > Magnoliopsida > Nymphaeales > Nymphaeaceae > Nuphar > Nuphar pumila. Next base: position 7,237,187 of record NC_143254.1, on the reverse strand, counting down.
TAAACAAAAAGCCCTAAAAGATTATTCAAAAAAGCATGATGAGTGGGAGATGAACTTCAAGATCTTGTCTTGGATTTTTTCATCCGTAAAAGTCAAGATCAATGCCAACATCATTAAGTTCAAAAAGAACTCTGAAGCTTGGTTGTACCTTGAAAAAATGTATACTTTAAGGGACTTATCTCACAAGTATTACCTCCAAAAGAAGGCATTGACCCTTCAACAAAACGATTTGTCTATTCGAGAATATTTTGTCGAGCTATCATCTATGTCACAGGGACTCGACAAAACAGGTGCCGCACCCGCGTCGACGCGACGCGATGCGGGATCGCGTGCGGGTGCGGCACCGGGTGCGGTCAACACGACCCTGGGTGCGGTCAACGCACCCAGGGTCATTTTTGTCCAAATTTTTGGGCGAAAAAAATCCCCCCCCCCCCGATGAAAAGGAGGATTAGGGCAAAAAAAAAATTGCGCTAATCTCTCCTCTCTCTCCCCCTGAGCTCGAGCTCTCCCATCGCCGCCCCAGCTCCGCCGCCCCCAGCTCCTCCTCTCGGCTCCTCCTCTCGGCTGGCAGGTATGTCTCTCGTCTTCTTGGATCGGCTGGGGAGGGGCCGAGCACCCCCCCCCCCTCTCGGTCTCTTGTTGGGTCGGCAGGGGAGGGGCTGAGCCTCCCCTGCTCCCTCATTTTTCGGCACAGGAGGGGCCGAGCCCCTCCCCCATCTACCTCTTTTTTTTTGGGTCGACAGGGGAGGGGCCGAGCCCCTCCCCCATTTTTTTTTTTGGGGTCGAAAAAGGAGGGGCCGAGCCCCTCCCCCATCAGTTTTTTTTTTTTGGGTCGACAGGGGAGGGGCCGAGCCCATCTGTTTTTTTTTTTTTGGGTCGACAGGGGAGGGGCCGAGCCCCTCCCCCATCTTTTTTTTTTTTGGGTCGACAGGGGAGGGGCCGAGCCCCTCCCCCATCTTTTTTTTTTTTGGGTCGACAGGGGAGGGGTCGAGCCCCTCCCCCATCTGTTTTTTTTTTTTGGGTCGACAGGGGAGGGGCCGAGCCCCTCCCCCATCTTTTTTTTTTGGGGTCGACAGGGGAGCGGCCGAGCCCCTCCCCCATCAGTTTTTTTTTTTTTTGGGTCGACAGGGGAGGGGCCGAGCCCCCCTCGCTCTCGCTCTCGCTCTCTTGTTGGGTTGGCAGGGGAGGGGCTGAGCCCCCCCTTCTCCCTGTATTTTCGAATTGATTTGAAAATTGTAATGTATTTTTTTTTGTGTTTTCAGGATAAAAATGACAGATAAAGGGAAAGGACTTGCGTCATCCTCATCCCAACATGTGAGTTCTGCTGCTAGTTTTGCTTATAGTTGCAGTGGGATTGATGATGTGGGGCCACTATGGGTACATGTAGATAAACTTGTTAAATTATGTAATCAAACTTGTAATTTCGTATATATATTTTATATATATAAGGTAATACATATACATATATATAATATATGTATATGTATTTACCAATTATATATATAAAATATATATAGTCATAGTAAGGGTAGTTTAGGAATTTTACACATATTCTTTTTCAAGAATATGTTTTTTGTATTTTCTTTTTTCTTTTTTCTTTATTTATTTTTGCTTTTTCATTTAATGCATTGTACATGCATTGGGAGGGGCCCAACCCACTAGTCGTTGGACCCCTCCAACGGTCACATTTGTGACCGTTGGAGGGGCTCCAACGACTATGTGGAGCCCCTCCCAAGGCCTCCTCCAAAGCCCTATATATATGGGCAGCTCCTCTTGTATTTCTTCAAGGGATTTGGGATTATAGCCCAACCTCTTTAGTGTTTATGAAACTTATGGGTGCAAGTGCACATTTGTGATTCGGTGTGTTGTGTTTGTTGTGCACAAGTGTTCTTGGGTGTGTATGTTCACACATTTATTCTTAAGGTTGTTGTGTTATCGACTAAAGTATCTTGTTGAATATACTTTTACATGGTATCAGAGCAAGGTTGAAGAAGAAGAATTGCGACTCGCCTTCTTTTGCATTCCTCGGGAAGCGTGCCTTCAAGTTTTTTGAAATCAAAGAGGATCATCTTCTTCGAGCAATATTTTAGGAGCCCCTTTTGTCAAAAAAGACGCAAAAAGTAATTAAGGTACATACTATCTCTTGCATTCTTTCCTCTCTAATGGGCGAAAAAGACTCCCATTTCTCTCTTGGGATTAAGCTTAATGGCTCAAACTATCATGTTTGGGCCGGTAATATGGAAGCCCATATTAAAGGAAAGGGGCTTTGGGGTTACGTTTATGGATCCATACCGGAACCGAAACCGGAACCCAAAATTACCATTGTTGAAGGAGGTGATATTAAGATTCTTGAAGGGGATGAAAGACAAAAGGCCCTTGAAGAGTATTCTAAGAAACATGATGATTGGGAAATGAAGAACTTCAAGATATTATCTTGGATTTTCTCATCCGTTGAGACCAAGATAAATGCCAACATCATCAAATTTAAAAGGGCTTCCGAAGCTTGGGTATATCTTGAGAAAATGTACACCTCAAGAGATCTATCCCACAAGAAATTTCTTCAAAAGAGGGCTTTGACTCTCCAACAAAATGACATGACCATTCGGGAGTACTTTGCCGAATTATCCTCTATTTGGGACGAGCTCGCAATTCTTGAACCTAAATGGAGTGGTGAGGCTATCGAATTAAGGCACAAACAACTTGAAGAAGACCGGTTCTTCAATTTTTTAAATGGCCTTAGACCCGAATTTGAACAAGTTCGGTCCTCTCTTCTCTCCGCCTTCACATCCCCCTCACTCGAAGATGTTATCACCAAGCTAAGTGGTAAAGAAACCCGTATGGGGATTGGCAAAAATAACCCTAGCATTCTTGTTACTTCTTCTACTCAAGAAGATGGTGAAATGGCTAATGCCGTGTCAAGACCGGGAAATAACATGAGGACCTATAGACCTCCTCATTTCAAGAATCAAGGTCAAGGAGGAAATGATCGGTATGGCAAAAGAGACTATAGCAAAGTAACTTGCTATCATTGTAAAGAACCCGGACATATCAAACCCTTGTGTCCTAAATGGAAGAAATTGATTGCAACGGCTATGGCATCTCAAGTTGAAGAACGACCCCCTTTATCAAGTGAGTCTCTTTCTCTTCAACAAATCGTGGAAGCCCTACAACCTCTTTTCAAGGGAGGTACTTCCGGAGCCGCTATGTCATCCTCTTCCCCCGGTAAGACATCTTGGCTTTTAGATTCCGAGGCATCCTTTCACATGACCCCTAGTTATTGCACTCTTTCAAATTTTTCTAAAAGTGCTTTTCCATCCTTTGTATCAACCGCGGACGGTACATCTCTTGAGATTAAAGGAATAGGTAATTTTGAAAAACAAGACTTCTTTGTTCCAAAAATTCGTTTTATCCCAAACCTTAACCTAAATCTTCTTTCCGTTTCCCAACTCTCGGACCATGGTTGCGATATAAAATTTTCTTCTAATAAATGTTGGATACAGGATCGCCAGTCCGGGAGATTGATTGGGGAAGGCTCTAGAAGAGGAGACCTCTACTACATAGATTTTCTTCAAGTTCCCAAGAGTCAATTTTGCAACGTCGTCCAAAACAAAGACATTCATGTATGGCATAAGAGATTGGGTCATCCCAATATTGTTAAAATCTCGTATTTGCCTTTTGTTAAACATCTTTGTAAAAGTGACTTTTTGTGTAATGAATGTATTCTTGGGAAAATGAAATGTTTGCCTTTTCCTCAAAGATCCATGTTTACGACAAAACCATTTGAAATTGTCCATTCCGATGTATGGGGACCGGCTCCAGTAATGTCAAAAGGAGGTTTTTCATATTATATGATCTTTGTGGATGACTATACTAGGTTTTGTTGGATCTATTTCCTTAAACATAAACATGAAGTTTTTTCAACCTTTAAAAGTTTTCACATGATGATTTCAAATCAATTCAATGGATGTTTAAAAATCTTTAGGTCTGACTCTGGAGGAGAATACCTCTCAAATGAATTTAAGAGTTATCTTGAAAATTTTGGAATTCTTCACCAAAAATCATGTCCGAAAACCCCTCAACAAAATGGGTTAGCCGAACGAAAACACCGGCACATTATTGAAACAACTAGGACTTTGCTCATTTCTCAAAACATTCCAAAAAATCTTTGGGCTGAGGCAGCCCTTACCTCTGTCTATCTCATAAACCGACTTCCATCGAAAAATTTAAACAAAATTTCTCATTTTGAAAAACTGTACGATAAGGAACCTGATTATAGCAGGTTAAGGGTCTTTGGGTGTAAGTGTTTTGTTCTTACTGATAAGAATGACAAACTTTCTCCAAAAGCCATTCCTTGTGCCTTTCTTGGCTATTCTGAAACCCAAAAGGGGTTTCGTTGTTATGATATCAAAAGTGATAAATTGTATGTTTCCAGGAACGTGAGTTTTTTGGAAAATGTTAGTGGATTTGAACGTTGTGACCCCATAATGAAAATATGGATTATTCTTTTTTATTTGATTTATTGAATAAGGACGATGATACTAGTGATAATGAGTCAGATCAAAGTAACCCAAATGAACTTGAAACCGAGGAAAACATCTCCTTGTCTCCTTCGTCACATCAACCTATTGAATTACCTAGAGACCCTATCACCTACTCTCATAGAGATCAAAACAACTTTAGGAGTGCTCTTGACAGATATAATGATGCCAGTTCCAGTGCCTCTCAGAATGAAGTGATCCCTCGTAGAACTGAGAGAAGTAGAAGGCCTCCTTCTAGGTTCATTTCCTATGACTCTTTTTCACCAAGATATAGAGCCTGCCTTAGTGCCATCCACTCTTATATAGAACCTAGAAATTTTGAAGAAGCACGAAAGTGCCCTGAATGGATTAATGCCATGGACAATGAACTTGAGGCTCTAAGAAAAGTCAAAACCTGGGAATTTCAAAATCTTCCTAAAGGCAATAAAACAATAGGGTGCAGATGGGTCTTCAAAGTAAAAACTAAAAGTGATGGATCCCTTGAAAGGTATAAAGCTCGCTTGGTTGCAAAAGGATATAGTCAAGAATATGGTATTGACTATGAAGAAACTTTTGCTCCTGTAGCTCGTATGGTCACTGCTCGATGTCTTATAACCGTTGCCTCTATCAACAAATGAAACATCTATCAAATGGATGTGAAAAATGCCTTTTTAAATGGCGACTTAAGTGAAGAACTTTACATGGATGCTCCTCCTAGAATGGAGACTCCTAAGGGAAAGGTGCTTCGTCTTCAGAAAGCACTCTATGGCCTGAAACAAGCTCCCAAGGCTTGGTATGATAGATTTAACTCTGTTATGATTGAGAATGGTTTTTCCTCTTGTTTTACTGACACTGCTCTATTTGTTAGAAAATCCAATGCAGGGATTGTAATTTTACTTCTGTATGTTGATGACATGCTCATCACTGGGAGTGATTCTAACGGGGTTAAGCGTATAAAATCTATCTTAAAAGATAAATTTGAAATGTCTGACTTGGGTTTTCTAACTTATTTTTTGGGAATTGAAGTAGCATACTCTCTTAGAGGATATTTCTTATCTCAATCTAAGCTTGCTTCTGAGATCATTGACAGGTCAGGTATTACAGATGAGAAGCTTTGTGAAACTCCTGCGGTAGTAAGAGCAAAGATGAAAATTGATGATGGGGTTCCCCTTTTGGATCCTACACCCTACAGACAGCTTGTAGGATCTCTGATGTATCTGAGTATTACCAGACCAGATATATCCCATGCAGTCCACACTGCAAGTCAGTTTCAGCATGCTACATCCGTTCACATGAGTGCCATCTTACGAGTCGTAAGATACATAAAGGGTACTCTAAATAAGGGAGTTTTTCTGTCCTCTTCTTCTGACTTAAAATTGATTGCTTATACTGACTCTGATTGGGGAGGTGATCCAAATAACAGTCACTCCACCACTGGTTTTTGTGTGTTCTTAGGAGACTCACTAATTTCGTGGAGATGCAAGAAGCAACAAAAGGTGTCGCTCTCCTCAACTGAAGCTGAATATCGTGCCATGGCCACTACTACTATGGAGATTGTTTGGATTCACCAACTGCTAGAAGACATGGGGATCAAAATTGAAGGACCCACCAAGCTATGTTGCGACAACAAAAGTGCAATCTACATTGCAAAGAACCACACCTTTCATGAGCGGACTAAACACATCGAAATGGATTGTCACTATGTTCGTGAAGCATATCTCCGAGGAGTTATCGATCTTCCTTATGTCACGTCCGAATATCAGTTGGCAGATTTCTTTACTAAAGCCTTGTGCGCTCCGCGGTTCAACTTCCTTCTTGGCAAACTATCGGTCATCTTGCCCTAAGTTTGAGGGGGGGTGTTAAATTATGTAATCAAACTTGTAATTTCGTATATATATTTTATATATATAAGGTAATATACATATACATATATATAATATATGTATATGTATTTACCAATTATATATATAAAATATATATAGTCATAGTAAGGGTAGTTTAGGAATTTTACACATATTCTTTTTCAAGAATATGTTTTTTGTATTTTCTTTTTTCTTTTTTCTTTATTTATTTTTGCTTTTTCATTTAATGCATTGTACATGCATTGGGAGGGGCCCAACCCACTAGTCGTTGGACCCCTCCAACGGTCACATTTGTGACCGTTGGAGGGGCTCCAACGACTATGTGGAGCCCCTCCCAAGGCCTCCTCTAAAGCCCTATATATATGGGCAGCTCCTCTTGTATTTCTTCAAGGGATTTGGGATTATAGCCCAACCTCTTTAGTGTTTATGAAACTTATGGGTGCAAGTGCACATTTGTGATTCGGTGTGTTGTGTTTGTTGTGCACAAGTGTTCTTGGGTGTGTATGTTCACACATTTATTCTTAAGGTTGTTGTGTTATCGACTAAAGTATCTTGTTGAAGATACTTTTACAAAACTTGCAAAAACTGGAGAAGGAGGTGGTGGAAACAAAAGATTTCGATGCAAGCTCTATGAAAAAGATTTTGTTGGGTCTTACACAAGAGTGAAGGCTCATTTGTTGAAGATACCAGGACATGGCATTTCAGCTTGCAGAAAAGTTGATGAGGCAATGCGAAGGCAATACAAGAAAATACAAGAAGAATATGAGAAGAGAAAGGCAATGGCCGATTCTTCTGCACTCAGTGTGCCATTTGCAAGCCACCAAGAAGATGCTGAAAAAAAAAAGAAAAGTCAATCTAGGAGGTAGAGGAACGATACAAGCAGCATTCAATACATATGGAAGAGAAGAATTGGATAGAAAAGTTGGGAGGTACTTTTATTCTGGTTCACTCCCATTTAATGCGACTAGAAATCCTTATTGGAAGGATTTAGTGACATCCTTGGCAAATTGTAATTTGAGTGGTTATGTGCCTCCAAGTTCAGAAAAAATACGAACCACACTTCTTGCAGAAGAGAGGGCAAACGTGGAGAGGTTGCTAGAAATTAAAAAATATTCATGGGAGCAAAATGGAGTTTTCATTGTGTCTGATGGATGGACAGATATTCAAAGGCGTCCATTAATCAATTTCATTGCTTGTTCGCTTAGTGGCCCAATATTCTTGAAAGCAGTTGATGCATCTGGGGAATATAAAAATGCAGAGTATTTGAAGGGATTGTTTATAGAAGTGATAAAAGAAGTGGGTGATCAGAAAGTGGTACAAATCATTACAGACAACGCTCCGGTTTGTAAAAGTGCAGCGTTGAGTTTGGAGAGTGAGTACCCTCATATTTTTTGGACTCCCTGTGTAGCACACAGCTTAAATCTAGCCCTAAAGAGCATATGCAACCCCAAAGAAGAAGAAAATTCACAAGCATATGCTTTATGTTCATGGATTGAAGATTTAGAAAGAAATGTCAAAAGCATTAGGAATTTTGTTGTTAACCACCATCGTGCTAATGCTATATTTAATAAGCATTCTGATTTGAAATTGTTGAAGGTCGCTGAAACACGTTTTGCGTCCATCATTGTGATGATGAAGAGGATTAAAAGAGTGAAGAATGCTTTGATTAACATGGTGACTGATGAAAATTGGACATTCTATCGTGTTGATGATGATATGAAGGCTCAAGAAATTAAGAAATTCATTCTTGATGATGAGTTTTGGGACAGAGTGGTATACTTCATTCAATTTACGCAACCTATTTGGGAAATGTTAAGAGAAGTTGATAAGGATGAGCCCATGCTTCACAGAGTTTATGAAATGTGGGATAATATGATTGAAAAAATACAAGCTATAGTTTTCATGCATGAAGAAAAAAATCTTGCATTGGATGATTCAGATTTTTTTAATCATATTCATTCAATTTTAGTAAGAAGATGAGATAAGAGCAACACTCATTTGCATTGCATGGCACATTCTCTTAATCCAAAATATTATGCAAATAAGTGGCGGGCTGGTGGTATTGGTCGTGTCCCTCCAAATTTAGACCCAGAGCTATCAAGACATAGAAATATGTGTATGACAAGACTTTTTCCAGAAGCACATCTTCTACATCAAGTCACACAAGAGTTTGGAAAATTTTCATCTTCGAGATTATATGCACCGGCATTATTCGCGAGAGAAGAAGATAATATAGATCATATCACATGGTGGTCAACATTTGGATCGGAAACACCTCTTCTGCAACGTCTTGCATTAAGATTGCTATCGCAGTCTGCTAGTTCATCTTGTTGTGAAAGAAATTGGAGCACATATTTTCAAATCCACAACATGAAGAGAAATAAACTCACCAGCAAGCGTGCAGAGGATTTAGTATATGTTCATTCAAATCTTCGATTACTTTCGCGAAGCAATGATGAATACAGGTACTAATTTGCTTTCTTAGTTATTTGATTATTTCTTAGTTTTCATTTAAATATACTTGTATTGTATTTATCATTTTCAAATTGGGTTTATAATGCAGACAAGGAACATCCAAATTTTGGGATGTAAACCCAGAAGAGTGTGACTTCGAGGGAGAACATGAATTCAACGTAACAAACATGGATTTAGCTGAGCCCAGTATTTCTTCTAATGATGCATTTGATGATGAAGAAGAAAATTATTAGCATCCATTACTTCATCAGGATATACTTTGGTATGTAATTTAGTTTTTTTATGCATACTTATTTGATTGATATTTAGGTCGATTTATGTAATTGCTTTACTTATTTGATTGATAATTTGATATTTAGGTTGATATACTGCATGCATGATGAATCATATTATGAGTTTATGACAATGTTTACTGTTAAATGTTAAACTGTTAAAACTTCAAAATTATATATATATATATATATAATTTTTTTTTTTACATTTTTGCCCCTGCCGCACCCCCGCACCCGGGTTTTTTGGAAGTGCCGAATCCCCGCACCCGCACCCGCACCCATGTGACATAGGCTATCATCTATTTGAGACGCGCTTGCTATGCTCGAACCAAAATGGAGCGGAGAAGCAATTGAGTTAAGACACAAACAACTAGAGAAAGATCGATTCTTCAATTTTTTAAATGGACTTAGACTCGAATTTGAGCAAATTTTGTCCTCTCTTCTATCCGCCTTCACATCTCCCTCTATTGAAGTTGTAATCACTAAACTAAATGGTGAGGAAACCTGTATGGGGATTAGTAAGAATAATCCTAGCATCCTTGCTACACCTTCTCAAAATGATTATGAAGCGGTTAATGTTGTGTCAAGACCCGGGAATAATATGAAGGCCTACAAACCTCCTCATTTCAAAAATCAAGGTCAAGGAAGAAATGATCGATATGGCAAAAGAGACTATAGCAAATTAACTTGTCATTTTTATAAAGAACCCGGGCATATCAAACCCATTTGCCCCATATGGAAGAAAATTCTTGTCGCAGCTATGGCATCCCAACCAGAGGAACGACCTTCTTCATCAAATGATCCTCTTTCCCTTCAACAAATTGTAGATGCTCTTCAACCTCTTCTCAAAGGAGGCATTTTCGGAGCCGCTATGTCATCCTCCTCATCTCTCGGTAAGACATCTTGGCTCCTAGATTCCGGTGCATCATTTCACATGACTCCAAGTGCTTGTTCTCTTTCCGATTTTTCTAAAAATTCACTTCCATCTTTTGTCTCAACGGCGGATGGAGCACCTCTTGAAATTAAAGGAATGGGCAGTTTTAAAAAACAAGACTTCTTTATTCCAAAAATTCGTCTTATACCAAAGCTAAACTTAAATTTACTAGATCGTCAGTCCGGGAAGTTGATTAGGGAAAGCTCTAGGAGAGGAGACATCTACTATGTTGATTTTCTCAAAATTCCCAAGAACCAATTTTGTAATGTTGCTCAAAACAAAGATATTCATGTATGGCATAAGAGATTGGGTCATCCCAACATTGTTAAAATCTCTTATTTGCCTTTTATTAAGCATCTTTGTAATGAAAATTTTGTATGTAATGAATGTATTCTTGCAAAAATGAAGTCTTCCTTTTACTCAAAGATCCATGTTTACAACAAAATCTTTTAAAATTGTTCACTCTGATGTATGGGGTCCGGCTCCAGTGATATCTAAAGGAGGTTTCTCATACTATGTTATATTTGTGGACGATTACACTAGATTTAGTTGGATATATTTTCTTAAACATAAAAATGAAGTTTTCTCGATTTTTAAAACATTTCATATGATGATTTTAAATCAATTCAATGAAAGTTTAAAAATTCTTAGAACCGACTCCGGTGGCGAATATCTTTTCAGTGAATTCAAACGTTATCTTGAAAATCATGGTATTCTCCATCAAAAATCTTGTCCTAAAACCCCACAACAAAATGGGTTGGCTGAACGAAAACATAGGCATATCATTGAAACAACACGAACCTTGCTCATTTCACAGAATATTCTGAAAAGACTCTGGGCTGAGGCAACCCTTACATCGGTCTATCTCATAAATAGACTCCCATCAAAAAATTTGAACAAGGTTTCCCCATTTAAAAAATTGTACGAAAAAGAACCTGATTATAGCAGGTTAAGGGTTTTTGGACGTAACTGTTTTGTCCTTACTGATAAAAATGACAAACTCTCCCCCAAGGCCATTCCTTGTGCCTTTCTTGGTTATTCCGAAACTCAAAAGGGTTTTCGTTGTTATGATATTAAAAATGATAAACTATATGTTTTCAGAAATGTAAGCTTTTTAAAAAATCTCAGTAGTTTCGAAAAATTTGAATCTAATGACGAGAATGTAGACTATTCTTTTTTGTTTGATCTGTTAACTGAAGATGATGAAACTAGTGATGATGAGTCACATCAGAATGACTAAGTAATAATGAAACCAGTCATGTGCCCCCTTCATTTCATCAACATGTCAATGAGGAACCACATAGAGATCCCATAACCTACACTCATAGAGATAGAAATACTTTCAGAAGTGCCCTCGAAAGATATGATGATGCTAGTGGGACTACTCCTCATAGTGAAGAAAACCTTCGTAGGACCGAAAGACATAGAAAACTCCCTTCTAGGTTCATCTCATATGAGTTTTTTTCACCTAAATATAGAGTCTGTCTAAGCGTCATTCACTCTTACATAGAACCTAGAAACTTCGAGGAAGCACGAAAATATCCTGAATAGATAGTCGCTATGGATAATGAACTCGAAGCTCTAAGGAGAGCCAAGACATGGGAATTTCAAGACTTTCCTAAAGATAAGAAAGCAATAAGGTGTAGATGGGTGTTTAAGGTTAAGACTAAGAGTGATGGGTCCCTCGAGAGATACAAGGCCCGTTTAGTTGCAAAAAGATATAGTCAAGAATATGGGATTGATTATGAAGAGACCTTTGCCCAGGTAGCTCGAATGGTCACCGTCCGATGTCTTATAATTGTTGTCTTAATCAACAAGTGGAACATCTATCAAATGGATGTTAAGAATGCAGTTTTAAACGGAGATCTAAATGAAGAAGTATATATGGATGCTCCTCCTGGAATGGAGTCTCCTAAAGAAAAAGTGTTTCGCCTTCGAAAAGCACTTTAGGGTTTAAAACAAGCCCCCAAGGCTTGATATGATAGGTTGAACTCCGTAATGTTAGAAAATGGTTTTTCATCCTGTTTTACTGATATTGCTTTGTTTGTTAGAAAATCTAATGCAGGGATTGTTATTTTACTTCTATATGTGGATGACATACTTATAACTGGAAGCGATTCTAAAGGGATTAAAAGCATAAAATCAATTTTAAAGGATAGGTTCTTGGAATTTTTAACTTATTTTTTGGGTATTGAAGTAGCATACTCTCATAGAGGGTATTTTTTGTCTCAAACTAAGCTTGCATATGAGATTATTAACAGGTCATGTATTACAGATGATAAGGTTTGTGAAACTCCTGCTATAGTAGGAGCTAAAATGAAGATTGATGATGGTGTTCTTCTCTTCGATCCTACTCCCTACAGACAGCTTGTAGGATCGTTAATGTACCTGAGTATTACCAGACCAAATATCTCACATGCAGTGCATACGGCAAGTCAGTTTCAGCATGCACCAACTTCTATTCACATGAGTGTCGTCTTACAAGTCGTAAGATACCTAAAGGGTACTCTAAATAAGGGAGTTTTTTTGTCATCCTCTTCTGAGTTAAAATTAATTGCTTATACCGACTCCGATTGGAGTGGTGACCCAAATAACCGTCACTCCACCACTGGTTTTTGTGTATTCTTAGGTGACTCTTTGATCTCATAGAGATGTAAGAAGTAACAAAAAGTTTCTCTATCTTCGGCTGAAGCTGAATATTGTGTCATGACAACTACTACCATGGAAATTGTATGGATTCATTAGTTGCTTGAAGACATAGGGATCACTATTGAAGGGCCCACTAAGCTATGCTGTGATAACAAAAGTGCAATTTACATTGCCAAAAATCATACTTTCCATGAGCGGACTAAGCACATTGAAATGAACTGTCACTATGTTCGTGAAGCCTACTTGAAAGGAGTCATTGATCAACCTTATGTTACTTCAGAATATCAGTTGGCAGATTTTTTCACCAAAACCTTATGTGCACCAAGATTCAACTTCCTTCTTGGCAAACTCTTGGTCATCATGCCCTAAGTTTGAGGGGGGTGTTAAATTATGTATCAATATTTGTAATCTCATATATATATATATATATATATATTCTTATCCACCCAAAAAGGATATTTCTGTAAATTCATGTTTTACGCATATTCCATTTTGGAATATGCTTGTAACCTTTTTTTCTTTTTATTTTTTTTCTTACTTTTTCTTTTTTCTTTTTGTTTTTTGTGCCACATAGGGAGGCTACCCAAAGAGTCGTTGGGAGCCTCCAACGATCACATATGTGACCGTTGGAGGCACCCAACGACTCTCTTGGGAGCCCCCTATGTTGCTCCTTTGCTTCCTTATAAATAGGGGCTTCCCCCTCTTGTATTCTTTATGGCTTTGAGTCAAAGCCCAAGTGCTCAATAAAGTGATTCCAATATTTTTTATGTCGTTGTGCATTTGTGAGATTTTGTGAGTTGTGCTTTTGTGCACAAGTGTTCTAAAGTGTTCTTATTGTGCATGTGTGCCGAGTTTATTATCAAGAATATTAAGGTCTTGATCTTAGTATCTTGTTGGAGATACTTTTACAAAAGGTTCTAGGTAGAAATGTATTAATGCAATGTAGGCTTGATACTTAGGTGAAAAAGACTCATAGGACACAATTTTTTCAAGGATTTTTTACACTCTAGATGACTTTCTTATTTGTATTTCTTCCTGTTTTTCATTACTGGTATATTTTTCGAGAGCACATGGATGTTCTAAATTACCACGCCTAGAAAAATAACAAATAAAAAAATAAAAAGAAAAGAAATGCAAAAAAAGAAAAGAAGAAAAATACCCCTATCGGGTATTATGTAAAAAGACCATAATACCCCTATCAGGTATTATGGGTATTTGAAGAAATATATATATATATATATATATATATATATATATATATATGTATTGATACATATATTTTAACAGTTGAACACATCTCCGAGGTCAGGTTGAGTAGATACAACTTGCATCTATGATTTTCCAACTAGATTTCACATACTGTAGACAGTAGCAAATATATATATATATATATATATATATATATATTGTGTGTGTCATATGTAGCAGAATCAGTATCCAAGTCTCTAGTTTTTCGAGACCTGCCCTGTGCAACCCTTCGTACCCATGTTTGACACTGACACCCATGTTAGTGCCCAAGTAACATATCTTAGAATGTTTGTTGCATGGATCATGAAGTTTAGACCAAAACAGTTCACCAATGCAGATAGATTTTACATTGTCACGATCAACTATTAATCTGTTGCAGCATACATTTTTCATGGCAAAGGCCACTTTCACAATATAGCAAAGAAATTAACTAGCAAACATATACATATAGAAAAGCTTTATTATTCATCAACAGAGAAAGATAAATAAGGGAGAAAGTTTACCTTTGTCCTACTGACTTTGTCAGATAAAACCAGAGGTAGCCTTGAAGAAACCTTCACAGAACAAACGAATCTGAGATATGCAAGTCTTGTAATACTGGTAACATAATAAGAGTCAAAAACATTTATGGAAAAGAAATTATAAACATATAAAATCATGGGAATCCATGTTATCATGCAAATCAATTTCACCCTCCAAAGCAAGGCCTTGAAGAGTTTAAAGGCTTAAAGCCTAAGCTGAAGTGGGTTTCAGATATGAGTTATGGGGTAGAGCATGCACCAAGTATGTTAAGAACCTTGAAAAAATAATTAGCAAACTATTGAAAAATATATGCAAAAGGAAAATGAGGAAAGCATAGCAATGGTGTCAAAGTTAATCACAGAAACATGGTCAAAAGTGATCATAGACCTACTTAATAAATCAAAGCAAACCCTATAATGTGCACATTAAAAGTTTGGAATATCAAATATTGCTATGTCCAAGTTCAAGGTAATAACTTCATCTCCTCCAAGTGAACCTTAGCAAACATTGTAACTGTAAAAATATTCTAAATGAAAATACTAAAGCAAATCTGAATGAAGTTTAAATAAATTTTGGGAAATAGAAAGAAGATATTGTTGGTTTTTAAGGTCTAAGTCCTTTTCCCTCACTAACCCAAATTGTGATTTAGGGAGAAAATGCAACTGTATTTCCCATATCCATTATCTGGTAACAAAAGTATGTATCAAAGAAATCAATTTCATTCTTGTGATAATACCAGCAAGGTCTTAACCAAAAAAATTAAAAAACAGAAAAGGAAGAAGTGATTTTTCTCCAAAAAAACTCTGTACTTTTTAAAATATAAATAAAATTGAAATTCTAGTAACTTTTTAAAACTTACGAAAGTTTTGTTAAAATTGAAAATACATGGAGCAAGGAAGAGAAAAAGGGTGGCAAGAAGTTACCCTGAAAACAAGAAAAAGGAATACGTTTGTGTCTATGTATTTATTTATGCATGTGTGCATGTATGTTTGTGTTGTATCATCATCATCATTAAGCCTTATCCCAACCATTGTTGTCATGATAAATCACTGAAATCACCAATGTGAGTCATATGATGTGCCAGTAATGACTGTTTTGGGAACCACATAACGGGTTCTTTTTTGTAAATTGAAAGTAAATAATTATGATTTATACCATCTCAATACATGCTGATGCAGAGCAGGATCGACCCAGATCCATACAGCCTGGCCCAGGCAGGAGACCGGACCTGCACGATGGGATCGAGGATCCAACCTAGATCACGGTACCAAGACGCAGGGATGATGTACTCCTGCGTACCTATTCGAGACGAGCACAGGCCCGGACGACACAGACCCAGCAGCAACATGAAAACGACTTGGGTCCCAGATAGGACCCGAGACCCGGGTCCACCAGTAGTCTTTAAAAACCCTCTCTTAGGGTTGCGTGCAGCAGTTTTGGAGTTTCAGCAGCCTTCTTTGCTATTTGGTTTTTCCTACAGTTTTTTTTTCATTTCCCTCTTGTCTTCACTTTGCTTTTCTTTCATTCCAGCTGCAAGTTTCGTTTTTGCCTGTTACCTGTCATATTCATTGTAGTCTTTACCGATCTCATAATAAAATATTGATCGGATCGATTGATCTAATTTTCTGGTTTCACGTTTGTGATCATCGCAAAAAAAATTCTCTTGGTTTCTCTCTTTCTTCTTTTTTCTTTTCTAACCTCTATTTTCCCTTTTTTAAGGGAAAATAAAAGAGAGAAAAAGAAGAGAGAAGAGAAAAAAAAAGAAAAGAGAGAGGAATTCTTTCGCGAAGGTCTCACTTGACCTTAATTTTAAAGAGATTTTGAAAATTACTCGCCTCCGTTTTGAAAATTTGCGAGAAAATTGAAAGACGGGATTCGCTCGTCAGTACGGGGTTTGACCGTTCCTGGCGCCTTTACCAAGGGTAATCGAACCAAGGATCGAATTTATGCCTTTTTGCTTTGCCTAAAATATTGTCTAAGAATTTATTCTAAGTCTAAAATGCACAAAGAATTATGCTTATGCGAATGCAAATGCAGAAATGTATGCTTTTGAGAAAAATAGTTTAGAAATTCTGGGATTTTTCAAGTGATTCTGAAATGGATTGGAAGATACTCGAAGAAGTGATTCAAAGGGTTGAAATTTGATTTGAAGAAGAAAGTTAGATTTTAAATCTAACTCAGAATTTGAAATAGATCTGGAAGAAGAGACTTGAAATTTCAAGCGTTGGAATAACCAGAGTTTTAAAAAATGGATTTTGATTTGTAGAAATAAGAAGAAAATGAGATTTTTTGAACTTGAGATAGAATTTCGAGAAAAATGGAGTTTTAAAGTTAAAATGGACTTTGAATTTGAATGGATCGATTCTGAAAAAGAAATTCTTAATTTCAGAACCTGAAAAAAGAAATGGATTTGGATTTAGACTCAAGAAATAGATTTGAAAATGGTTTTGGAAATAGGAATTGGGAATAGAACTGAATTTGAAATCTGGAATCCTAGATGGAATTGGATCCGAAATCTGGAATACATGATGGAATTGAATCTGAAATCTGGAATCCTAAATGGAATTGGATTTGAAATCTAGAATCCTAAATGGAATTGGATTTGAAAATTTGAATCCAAGGTGGAATGGGATTTTGAAATCCGGAATGGAATATGGAACTGGATTCGAGAAATCCTAAATAAATTTTGAAAGGGAGATGGATTTTAGAAAAAATCGATCATCGGTGTGGATACCAAGTTTCGATTTTTAAAGTCCGATTTAAGACTTAAAATTTTGGAATTTTGAGAAATAAAGAATAAATCTTGAATTCAGACTTGGATTCTAAAATCAGAAGATGATCTGGAAGATTTGGGAACCTGAATTGAAGGATAAAGAATAAAACATGACTTTAAACTTGTGTTTTGAAATCAGGAGATGAATCTGGGATTTCAAAGTTAAATTGAACTTTGAAATTTGATCTGAAATGCTAAATTAAATTTGAAATTGAATCCTGGAAATGAAAATGAATTTGAATTTACAAAGTTGAATTGAACATTGAAATTGAATTTGAATTGGAAATTGAATTTGGAACATAGGAGTGAATTTGAAATTTCGAAGTCAAATTAGACTTTGAAATTAAAGTTTTGAATTTTTGAAATAAAATAGAATTTGAGAATAGAAAAAAGAATTTGAATTTATAAGAATTGAAGATTGATTTGAGAAGTGAAGAAGATATTTGAAGATTTATCTCAAAATCACTTGAATTTTGAAATAATACGAAAAGAATTTTGAAAATATGATGTAATTCTATCCTAAATGATGAATGAATTTAAAAGAATTTGAAATTGGATTTTAAAAAACATATTTCATTCTTTAAATGGATTGAAATAAGATTGAAGATATAATACATTCCTGACTATGGTCATTGAATGTATTATATAACAATCTATATTTAAATTCGCATGAAGAATAAAATACATTTTGGTGCCTTTATAGAGTTTAAAATGAAATTAACTCTCAATATATCCTGACTATGGCCATTGATATATATTTTGAGCTAATTTTAAATTAAACTCTGATAAAGAAGGAAAATATTTGAAAAAATATGATGATTTTTTAAGAAGATCCAGTGTAGATCTAGTGTTATTCCATAAAAGATGAAAATCATAAGTTTTGTTCACACCTTGACTATTGTCATTGATGCAAATCATCAACTTAGGGTTTAATCACCTTTTATTAGAATGGTGCACGTGTCATTCGTGTTCCCATTTATGAATTTTTGGAATAAAAGAGAAAATTGATGTGAGACAAACATTTTTATGAAAATGGATGTTCATATATTCTAATCTAGTGCAGGAAATGTAAATTCTCATTATATCTAGCTATTATATTGTCGAATGGAATTGAAACTCAAACTTCTAGACTAAGAAGGAAAATAGTCTTAATTCCTGCAAAACTCAAGTTAACATGAGATGAAGATGTATATAGAAAGTAATAATATCACATTGAATCCTAAGATGCAACTAATGAGATATACATGCATGTATATCATGCTAAAAGGAGATGCAAGGCAAATGATAAAATATACCTTGAGATACTGTATTGAATGAATATCAGAATATACATATAATGTTCTCAAATAATGGTGAAGATTAGTCATTGAAATATGTGAATGTCATCCTAAGTTTAATTAGCACATATACCATCTAAATAAAAAAAAAATGTAGTGTTTGTATTTGATGGTGTGGTATATATATCTAAATAGCATGACAAGGAGACAGCTATATATACATTTGCAATGTGCAAATGCCTATGTAAATACATTTACAGAAAAGGAGGTATGATACAGATGCTAACTATCATGAAGATGTGCAAATATGTTTGTTGTGGTGGATGAAATACAGGGAATGGGGTATATAGGTTAATTATGGGCAGTGCTGCCAAGTGTAGACTATGAATGCATTGCGTAGCAGGTAGACAGAGTGTTGCATCGTGAATGGTGGCTGCACTAGGTGGAAGATGTATTACAGCAAGGTGGGAGTGCATTGATATCCCTAAATGTGTGATGAGGTAAGAGGGCAGAAGCTGTAGGTCATATACTAGACAAAAATAAAAGGGTGTAAGTGCAACAGGGGTTATGTGCTAATGATGAAATGAAATGGAGTAGGGTGTACTCCAGCGCAAAATGCTGATGGTGGAAACATGATTATTGTGCAGGCAATACATGTATACAGGGTGACAAAGTGTATGGAGGTTATTAGTGGCTAGAGATTATCATACACAAAACAAATTAAGCCAGCTACCCAAATCATTCCCGACTCTTCTTCTTGCTGAACAAGAAGAGGAAAGAGAATCCTCATGTAAAGTGTTCAGCAGCCATAATTCGAGTCCACTGCAGAGTATGTCCTGTATGGTGTAGGTAACTTTGAGCTTTTCTTTCCTAAGCTTTTAAACTGAACTCTGGTACTGAAGCCTTGCTCATAAGAGGATTTTTCCTCTTCAACAGTTGATCATGAGTCGCCAAATTCCATGTCAAATTAGATATTCGAACCCTTATGGCCAGACCTGAAGAGCTCAGCATCTAGGTGATGAGCAATGTATGTCCTGCAACAAAGCAATAGACCAAACTTGACAGAGCATCCGACTTCGGTTCAACAGATCCTGCATCTTACCGTAGATCAAAAATTTCGATTGTGGGGCATCTCCTGTATTACAGCAGATCCAATATCTTAGAAATTAGTTTTTGCAAGGGATTTGCAAATGATAGAGATTATTAGGACAAATTGGAAATTCTTCATTCCAGCATCCCTGGACGATTTGATTCTTGATAAGTTCATGAGGGTCTCCAACAGGGAGCCATGGTCTTCATCAAGATCCTCAGCATTTTCGCACTTGAATTTAGAGCACATATTCCCAATTTTTATTCATGACTATCAACAATCACAAACCAAACTTGGAACCACCTCAAACTGACCTGCGTCTAATGTGGTGAATTGCAGAACAGATATTTTGAACCAAGCATAACCCCAACTACAATAATGATCAGAAACCATCTTAATACAATTAAATTATTTCTACACAGAGGTTGCTATCGACTTTAGTCATGGCCAAAATCAATGAGAAGAATGGTAAAGAAAACAGTGAAGCGATCAGGATGAATTGAAAGAATCACAGCAAATGAGGTGGACAAACAAAATCCCACGATTAAAGTGAATCAGCAGTAATGAATGGACGGCACTGTTGGGTTGTCATGTTGCAACCCCAAAATCCTCAGATTGAGGAATTGGCCAATCTCATGGAGTATGATCCCTGGCGATATATTATTCCCCAAACTAAAAATCTTCAACCTTGATAAATTCCCCAAGGGCAAGTAAGATGCAACCTGGGAATTCATTGGAACCAAGAGGCAAACCTTCAGATTCAGCAAGTGAGGCGTTACACACTCCTTAGCGGATTGTATATTCCTTTTGTTCCAGCAAAGTGCAAATATACCCAAATTCATGCAAGAAATAATGTTGTTGTTGACGAATAGCTTATGACGGAAATTTGCTTTTGACCTCTGTTCAGCGATGGGACGAGCCACAACCAGGCTGTCCACCGTCACTTGTCCCTAGCAACGATAATATTTACAAAAACAAAATGGGTCCAGAGAGCTCTCTGTTACAAGAGTGACGCTCCTCCAGATCTGTTCTATTCAAAGTGATGACTAGTGGCCATTCAGATGACACACAAGCTTCAATGAATGTAACATGGGAATGAGTTGATATAAAAGGAAATACTAAAAACAAATTAAGTCAAAATCCTTGAGACACAAAAATTGGGAAGTGGGAGAAATGAATCGACAGACTGGATAGAGAGGCAGAATGTGGTGGAGGACTCAAATATATGATGCATAATTCGATGGATATAAAACAGGAATAACCAGATAAATGAATAATGCATCAGATCATCTGCTAAAAAAATTAAAAAAAAATGAATATATAACAAGTAAATAAATACCATCGAGTGATGATAAGCAGGACCACCGTGCGTGATGAAACACATATGTAATTAGAATGAGCAGAATATCAAAAAAAAGATGGAGCACAATCAAATACTATCAAAGCGAGAAATACCAAATGTGAAACAGAAAATCGGACGAAATATGGTAATCAAGGGTAAATTGCAAATCAAAATGACAACAGTGTACAAGTCAGGATTACGATACATGAGATGATGATTAAAACCTTGATTTGGTTCAAATAAACACAAAAATCAGCAAGATCAGGAAGCGATTTATAAATAAAACGGGAATAAATGTTGGAGCAGAAACACTTTGTAGCCGTAGCAATAGGCAGATCGACCCTGCCATATGCAGGTCGATCATGCCTTTGGTGCCTTGTGGTAAAAAAAAAAAAAAAAGAAAAAAAAAATGAAATATAATGGACAATCTCAAAAGGAAAAGATAAATGATAGCAACGAAATGGTACTATGCTACACCGGATATGGGAAGAATCGAAGGAAACTCAGAATATCTTACAGAGGAAACGAAAAAGAAAATAGAAAGCAAGCGTTGGAATCATAGATTCCATTGTTATTGCACAGGGGATGGATTGAGATTGCTAGAAGCAACCCAACACAGCTCCAGAGTGCGTTAATGGAGGTTAAAAGCTAAAAAAAAAAAACTGAAAGAGAAATCATAAAAGCAAAAAGAAAAAGAAATGAAATAAGATAAATACAGAAACGAAATCGAAGCTCAGGAAAAGCAAATGAATCGGCGATGCCATTGTGAGGCATCGTCGGTCATCAATACGTAAGGAGGGATGAAAAATCCAAAATCCACAGAAATAACTACTGGACATCTAAACGCAGATGAAGAATTACCTTTGTTTTGCAGGGGCTTTGAAGGAGGGAGGGGAGGTCTGTAAAAATATCTTCAACAAGATACTTTAGTTGATAACGCAATAACCTTGAGAACAAATGTGTGAACATACACACCCAAGCACACTTGTGCACAACAAGCACAACACACCGAATCACAAATGTGCAAATGCACTCATAAGATTCATAAACAACTAAAGAGGTTGGGCTATAATCCCAAATCCCTTAAGAAAATACAAGAGGAGCTGCCCATATATATAGGGCTTTGAGAAGGCCTTGGGAGGGGCTCCACATAGTCGTTGGAGGGGTCCAACGACTAGTGGGTTGGGCCCCTCCCAATGCAAGTACAATGCATTAAATGCAAAAAGAAAAAAGAATAAAGAAAAAAGAAAAAGAAAATAAATACAAAAAGATATTCGCGAAAAAGAATATGTGTAAAATTCCTAAACTACCCTTACTAGGAATATATATATATATATATATATATATATATATATATATATATATATATTTTATATATATAATTGGTAAATACATATACATATATATTATATATGTATATGTATTACCTTATATATATAAAATATATATGCGAAATTACAAGTTTGATTACATAATTTAACACCCCCCCTCAAACTTAGGGCAAGATGACCGAAAGTCTGCCAAGAAGGAAGTTGAACCGCGGAGCGCACAAGGCTTTAGTAAAGAAATCTGTCAACTGATATTCGGACGTGACATAAGGGAGATCAATAACTCCTCGGAGATATGCTTCACGAACATAGTGACAGTCCATTTCGATGTGTTTAGTCCGCTCATGAAAGGTGTGATTCTTTGCAATGTAGATTGCACTCTTGTTGTCGCAGCATAGCTTGGTGGGTCCTTCAATTTTGATCCCCATGTCTTCTAGCAGTTGGTGAATCCAAACAATCTCCATGGTAGTAGTTGTCATGGCACGATATTCAACTTCAGTTGAGGAGAGCGACACTTTTTGTTGTTTTTTGCATCTCCACGAAATTAGTGAGTCTCCTAAGAACACACAGAAACCAGTGTTGGAGTGACGGTTATTTGGGTCACCTCCTCAATCTGAGTCAGTATAAGCAATCAATTTTAAGTCAGAAGAAGAGGACAGAAAAACTCCCTTATTTAGAGTACCCTTTATGTATCTTACGACTCGTAAGATGGCACTCATGTGAACGGATGTAGCATGCTGAAACTGACTTGCAGTGTGGACTGCATGGGATATATCTGGTCTGGTAATACTCAGATACATCAGAGATCCTACAAGCTGTCTGTAGGGTGTAGGATCCAAAAGGGGAACCCCATCATCAATTTTCATCTTTGCTCTTACTACCGCAGGAGTTTCACAAAGCTTCTCATCTGTAATACCTGACCTGTCAATGATCTCAGAAGCAAGCTTAGATTGAGATAAGAAATATCCTCTAAGAGAGTATGCTACTTCAATTCCCAAAAAATAAGTTAGAAAACCCAAGTCAGACATTTCAAATTTATCTTTTAAGATAGATTTTATACGCTTAACCCCGTTAGAATCACTCCCAGTGATGAGCATGTCATCAACATACAGAAGTAAAATTACAATCCCTGCATTGGATTTTCTAACAAATAGAGCAGTGTCAGTAAAACAAGAGGAAAAACCATTCTCAATCATAACAGAGTTAAATCTATCATACCAAGCCTTGGGAGCTTGTTTCAGGCCATAGAGTGCTTTCTGAAGACGAAGCACCTTTCCCTTAGGAGTCTCCATTCTAGGAGGAGCATCCATGTAAAGTTCTTCACTTAAGTCGCCATTTAAAAAGGCATTTTTCACATCCATTTGATAGATGTTTCATTTGTTGATAGAGGCAACGGTTATAAGACATCGAGCAGTGACCATACGAGCTACAGGAGCAAAAGTTTCTTCATAGTCAATACCATATTCTTGACTATATCCTTTTGCAACCAAGCGAGCTTTATACCTTTCAAGGGATCCATCACTTTTAGTTTTTACTTTGAAGACCCATCTGCACCCTATTGTTTTATTGCCTTTAGGAAGATTTTGAAATTCCCAGGTTTTGACTTTTCTTAGAGCCTCAAGTTCATTGTCCATGGCATTAATCCATTCAGGGCACTTTCGTGCTTCTTCAAAATTTCTAGGTTCTATATAAGAGTGGATGGCACTAAGGCAGGCTCTATATCTTGGTGAAAAAGAGTCATAGGAAATGAACCTAGAAGGAGGCCTTCTACTTCTCTCAGTTCTACGAGGGATCACTTCATTCTGAGAGGCACTGGAACTGGCATCATTATATCTGTCAAGAGCACTCCTAAAGTTGTTTTGATCTCTATGAGAGTAGGTGATAGGGTCTCTAGGTAATTCAATAGGTTGATGTGACGAAGGAGACAAGGAGATGTTTTCCTCGGTTTCAAGTTCATTTGGGTTACTTTGATCTGACTCATTATCACTAGTATCATCGTCCTTATTCAATAAATCAAATAAAAAAGAATAATCCATATTTTCATTATGGGGTCACAACGTTCAAATCCACTAACATTTTCCAAAAAACTCACGTTCCTGGAAACATACAATTTATCACTTTTGATATCATAACAACGAAACCCCTTTTGGGTTTCAGAATAGCCAAGAAAGGCACAAGGAATGGCTTTTGGAGAAAGTTTGTCATTCTTATCAGTAAGAACAAAACACTTACACCCAAAGACCCTTAACCTGCTATAATCAGGTTCCTTATCGTACAGTTTTTCAAAATGAGAAATTTTGTTTAAATTTTTCGATGGAAGTCGGTTTATGAGATAGACAGAGGTAAGGGCTGCCTCAGCCCAAAGATTTTTTGGAATGTTTTGAGAAATGAGCAAAGTCCTAGTTGTTTCAATAATGTGCCGGTGTTTTCGTTCGGCTAACCCATTTTGTTGAGGGGTTTTCGGACATGATTTTTGGTGAAGAATTCCAAAATTTTCAAGATAACTCTTAAATTCATTTGAGAGGTATTCTCCTCCAGAGTCAGACCTAAAGATTTTTAAACATCCATTGAATTGATTTGAAATCATCATGTGAAAACTTTTAAAGGTTGAAAAAACTTCATGTTTATGTTTAAGGAAATAGATCCAACAAAACCTAGTATAGTCATCCACAAAGATCATATAATATGAAAAACCTCCTTTTGACATTACTGGAGCCGGTCCCCATACATCGGAATGGACAATTTCAAATGGTTTTGTTGTAAACATAGATCTTTGAGGAAAAGGCAAACATTTCATTTTCCCAAGAATGCATTCATTACACAAAAAGTCACTTTTACAAAGATGTTTAACAAAGGGCAAATACGAGATTTTAACTATATTGGGATGACCCAATCTCTTATGCCATACAGGAATATCTTTGTTTTGGACGACGTTGCAAAATTGACTCTTGGGAACTTGAAGAAAATCTACGTAGTAGAGGTCTCCTCTTCTAGAGCCTTCCCCAATCAATCTCCCGGACTGGCGATCCTGTATCCAACATTTATTAGAAGAAAATTTTATATTGCAACCATGGTCCGAGAGTTGGGAAACGGAAAGAAGATTTAGGTTAAGGTTTGGGATAAAACGAATTTTTGGAACAAAGAAGTCTTATTTTTCAAAATTACCTATTCTTTTAATCTCAAGAGATGTTCCGTCCGCGGTTGATACAAAGGATGGAAAGGAATTTTTAGAAAAAATTGAAAGAGAGCAATAGCTAGGGGTCATGTGAAAGGATGCCCCGGAATCTAAAAGCCAAGATGACTTACCGGGAGAAGAGGATGACATAGCGGCTCCGGAAGTACCTCCCTTGAGAAGAGGTTGTAGTGCTTCTACGATTTGTTGAAGAGAAAATGACTCACTTGATGAAGAAGGTCGTTCTTCAACTTGAGATGCCATAGCCGTTGCAATCAATTTCTTCCATTTAGGACACAAAGGTTTGATATGTCTAGGTTCTTTACAATGATAGCAAGTCACTTTGCTATAGTCTCTTTTGCCATACCGATCATTTGCTCCTTGACCTTGATTCTTGAAATGAGGAGGTCTATAGGTCCGCATGTTATTTCCCGGTCTTGACACGGCATTAGCCATTTCACCATCTTCTTGAGTAGAGGAAGCAACAAGAATGCTAGGATTATTTTTGCCAATCCCCATACGGGTTTCTTCACCACTTAGCTTGGTGATAACATCTTCAAGTGAGGGAGATGTGAAGGCGGAGAGAAGAGAGGACCGAACTTGTTCAAATTCGGGTCTAAGGCCATTTAAAAAGTTGAAGAACCGGTCTTCTTCAAGTTGTTTGTGCCTTAATTCGATTGCCTCACCACTCCATTTAGGTTCAAGGATTGCGAGCTCGTCCCAAATAGAGGATAATTCGGCAAAGTACTCCCAAATGGTCATGTCATTTTGTTGGAGAGTCAAAGCCCTCTTTTGGAGAAAGTACTTGTGGGATAGATCTCTTGAGGTGTACATTTTCTCAAGATATACCCAAACTTCGGAAGCCCTTTTAAATTTGATGATATTAGTGTTTATCTTGGTCTCAACGGATGAAAAAATCCAAGATAAGATCTTAAAGTTCTTCATTTCTCAATCATCATGTTTCTTAGAATACTCTTCAAGGGCCTTTTGTCATTCATCCCCTTCAAGGATCTTAATATCCCCTCCTTCAATAATGGTAATTTTGGGTTCCGGTTCCGGTTCCGGTTCCGGTTCCGGTATAGATCCATGAACGTAACCCCAAAGCCCCTTTCCTTTAATATGGGCTTCCATATTACCGGCCCAAACATGATAGTTTGAGCCATTAAGCTTAAACCCAAGAGAGAAATGAGAGTCTTTTTCGCCCATTAGAGAGGAAAGAATGCAAGGGATAGTACGTACCTTAATTACTTTTCGCGTCTTTCTTGACAAGAGAGGCTCCTAAAATATTGCTCGAAGAAGGTGATCCTCTTTGATTTTAAAAAACTTGAAGGCATGCTTTTCGAGGAATGCAAGAGAAGGCGAATCGCAATTCTTCTTCTTCAACGAGGCTCTGATACCATGTAAAAGTATCTTCAACAAGATACTTTAGTTTATAACGCAATAACCTTGAGAACAAATGTGTGAACATACACACCCAAGAACACTTGTGCACAACAAGCACAACACACCGAATCACAAATGTGCAAATGCACTCATAAGATTCATAAACAACTAAAGAGGTTGGGCTATAATCCCAAATCCCTTAAGAAAATACAAGAGGAGCTGCCCATATATATAGGGCTTTGAGAAGGCCTTGGGAGGGGCTCCACATAGTCGTTGGAGCCCCTCCAACGGTCACAAATGTGACCGTTGGAGGGGTCCAACGACTAGTGGGTTGGGCCCCTCCCAATGCAAGTACAATGCATTAAATGCAAAAAGAAAAAGGAATAAAGAAAAAAGAAAAAGAAAATAAATACAAAAACATATTCTCGAAAAAGAATATGTGTAAAATTCCTAAACTACCCTTACTAGGAATATATATATATATATTTTATATATATAATTGGTAAATACATATACATATATATTATATATGTATATGTATTACCTTATATATATAAAATATATATGCGAAATTACAAGTTTGATTACATAATTTAACAAGGTCTTCCTTCAGTAACTCCAGGGAAGATCGGAGGAATAGGATTGAGAGGGGATCAAGAGATGCGCTAGTGGATTGGTGAGGGATGGATTTGCAATGGTCGAACTCATGTAGGTCCTCTCATAGAGGAGTGACCCTTCTTTTTGGTTTTTGTAGGGATTCTTCAGCTTCCTGCTGATTGGAGAACACCAGAAGGAGAGGGGAAGTAAATGCAGGGGTGAAATGTGATCAGAGAAGGGATCGTCAAGTGGAAGTATGTGGGGGTGAAAACGGATGCCCCCTGAAGGCTCTCTAAACTTGTTTATATAGAATGCTGAAGAAGGATCGAGAAGGGAAAGAGAGAGTTGGAGAGCAGGAGAGAGCGGTCGCTGCGATCCTCTTGTAACAGAAAGTCGTTAGGGGTCTTTTCAAAGTCTGTCCTTCAATTTTTCAAAATTTTCAAAACGAAGGCTCTTTTTATAAGGTTTTTCAAAAGAAATGGTTTTTAACAAAAGATGATTTTCAAAAAGGGGCTTTCGAGCTATTTTTTGTATTTTCTTTTTCCATTTTGATTTTTTTTGTTCTTTTTCTTTAATTCTCCATTTTTTTGGTGTTTTTGATATAAAATTCTAAAATCTAAGGGAAAATAAGGGATTTTAAAATAATTTTTGTAATTTTTGAGAAATATTTACAAAAGAGGGGTTTTTTGAGAATTCGGGTTTTGAATTTTAGAAATTTCTTCAAAAAACGGGTTTGGATCCAGGTTTTGAGGAAATATTCGAGTTTTTAACCTCGAATCGAGAAATACAGAGCCGTGGATCCAAATAGATACCGGATGGACTGTCTGAGCCTTTCAAAAATTATTTTTTGTATTTTTGTAAATTTAATTTAAAATTTGGATAACGAGGCTCAGATTTGGATTTTAACACTTGATCCAGATCCGAAATTGAGTCAGATATAAAAAAAATGGAGTTTATTCAGAAAAATTCGAAGAATAACTAAAATTTAGATTGAAATTGACTCAATTTTCTCAGAAAATGGGGGCCAGGGGCAAAAGAAGAATATTTACAAAATTTTGAAAAATTTGGGGTGTTCACAACGTTCCCTTTGAATACTCGAGGCGGTTCGACTGGTTGTGCGTTGAAAGACCAGCATCATGTCAACCCATAGCGTGACAGCATCGGTTCCCTCACTGTTTTAAAGAGCAACAACGTCGGCAACCTTTGCGTGAAGGTGTCGGTTTACTCACTGCATCACATGCCACAAGGAGAAGAGATCTCTCAAACTATTGGGTTCTCATTGTAGCTCTTTCTCATTCAGTATAAAAGCAATATATGAGATCCCTTAGGATTACAATGAAAGAACATGGCAAAAAGACTAAAATACCCTCATACAGAAGAAATTACAGTCATGTACATAAGAATCAGAAGAAAAAAAGACAAATATGTCTTGTTCTACACATTTTGCAACCCAAAAGTATGTCATTGTTTTCCCATATAACATAAACACATCTCATGAAAATCTGAAATTTTACCGTGTGAGGAATGCCCTCTACCCAATTGTTTCTGAAGGGGAATTACCATATCTAACGAGAAACTCCAATACATTATTTTGTTTCCCTTAGAATCTTTTTTCTTTCTTAAGCATATTTAATTTTGAGAGTGACTGTACTTTTATTTCATTATTGCATAAGACATAGCCATCTCAAAGATTTGGTTCTCTCTAAATTAATAAGGACCACTGCTACCCAATTTTTCTCATATTCTTTTCATGTGCTCATGCCAATCATAGGAGTAGGTTTTCATCCAATGAGACACAATGGCTTCCAAGTACAACCAATTCTTACTATCTCAATGCAGACTAGATTTGGTGATTATATGAGACATTAAATTCAAAAATAGCATATTATATATAATCAATTCATAGAATATTGAGCAAATTAATCATATTTTTTGGAACAACCATGTAATGAAATATGCGAAAAAATAAATACAAAATGCACAAGCACTATTATAAGTCCAATAAAGAACAATACAAAAGCACTTAGGCACTACACAAGCACAAAGTGCATATACAAGACATCAAAGGGTCAAAACAATAACACAAGAACATAAAAAATATAATCTTTATTGAATAGAATGCTTAGGAAAAACATTCAAGATATAAGACAGGGAACATCCCTATTTATACACAAAACAAGCCACACATAGAGCCGTTGGGGAGGTTCCAACGACTCTATGGGCCATTGACTAAAATGCCCTAAACTCTATACTAAGTTACAAAAAAAAGGATAAATTATAAAAAAGACTATTGTGCCCCTAATGGGCACAGTCTATTACAATACTGTGAAAAGACTGAAATACCCCCAATGGGTATTTCCTATTACAACATAATAAATACTATATATATATATATATATATATATATATATATATATATATATATATATGTTACAACTTAACACAGCCAAACAACCGTGTTTCAATTGGGAATTGGCTGACAATGTTTTCTATTTTTCATTAATTTTGATACACATACGTGCATACACGCAGAGAGTGTGTGCGCACACATACACACACACACACACCCAGACACATGCATGCACGCACGCAACCACCACTTCCTCAAGCATTACTCTGAGCAAGTAATCCATTTTCATCAATTTTCAATCAAAGCAAGCAACAAGCATGTGGTATCAACATAGAAGTGCAAATGCCAGTACTGCAAATTCTTACATTAGGTATAACTTTCTTGTCCAATGACACTTCCTTCACATTCTCAGATATGTCAGCACCAGCTTCTCCTTCATTGTTATCCACGGTTGTAACTAGCATGGATCAAATAACAAGGATTACAGCCATGCAGCTCCTAATATTCATGATTGATATCATTGTAATGAAAATAACAAATCCACCTTATTCAAAAGAAAATTGAAACAGTATGAATATAGAAGGGATTTATGCAAAGAAAAACTTGTTTCATTTCCTAAATGGTAACCAAAAATGAGAACAAGAAGATGCAGTTGTTGATAGACATTTGTTTTGGCCAAACAAGTATTGACATTTAACTTCATTATAGATTCAAGGATCACAAATCACTGCTTGCATCTTTGCAAATTGTTCTCATCACCGATACGCACCTTCATTCTCATCGTGATGTTTTTCTTGTTTGTTTTTCTTCCCGACCTTTGTCTTTCGACGCTTGTTCGGAGACTCAACCTCACTGTCAAGGAGAATTACTTTGTTATCGCTCCATTTACCCTTTAGATCTCCCTCATATTCCTCAAAGTCTCCATCATCTTTCCTATTTGGGCTGCCACTTGGACTGGACAATGCAGGGGAAGCATGTGGAGCCTACAAAACCGTATCCGCTGCATTACACTTGAAAATTCTCGAAAAAAAAGTCATTCTAAAACACGTTTGAGTTTCAAGCCATTTCAACTTGCTGAGTATCCAACAAAAGTGTATTTAGTTTGAGTTTAAAACAAGACTACTGCTACAGTTTAGGAGATCAAACAGTTATGGGTACCATTTACCTTTTCTTCAACAATTATAGTCGACGCAGATTTACATAAACATGATACCATTCGAATCGAATTTCTTAAAGACCATGCATGCCCACCCACCCACCCACATACAAATAATTCAGTTTCCACCCCAAAAAACAGATGAAACTGCTAACCAAGTAAGATTTCTAACAACACAATAATGAAACCGCTGAAGCCCCACCAAAAATGAAGAAAACAACCACTGAAGAAGAAAACCCACAAAGACAAAAATGGGAAGAAAACCACATTCATGAACACAACTAGTGCATAAGCCAACATGCTCCATACCTAAAAGAATTAGAGACAAAATACTATATTACTCGAAACCAACAAGGGAAAATGCACTACAATTAATATAACACAACCCATCTGTTAAATAGAATCATTAACAAAGTAGCACACCCAACTTGTAGATTCTTGGCTTCCACAACGGTGTGAAGATGAATAAATTGGCAGAGAGACAGCTAGAACAGAAAACAACAACACAAGCATTGGGATCGAAGATGGTGGTGGCACCTGAAAAGAACGAAGCCAATCTGGACTACTCTCCCTCGACTCGCTCATCTCTCTCTCTCTCTCTCTCTCTCTCTCTCTCTCTCAGTGATCGGTCAGAGTACGAAAGTCTAAACCAAGCGGGAGGGAAACGTTGCTGGGAAGGGTCCAAGTAGGTCTGGTTGGTCTACACTCTATTTTGGCTGTGTGTCTATGGTGATACGCTCGGACAAGAGTCTCAGAAACAACACGTACGAAATTATTTTAATATTTAAATAATATTTTATTATATTTTAAATTTATTTCAATAAAAGGTTATTTTTAATGTTAAAATATTCAAATTTGGCTTTTTGTTGATTAAAAATTAAAAAATTATGTGTCACCGTGTCTCATCTATTAAAAAAATTCAAACTTTCTAGTCAATCGGAATCCAGCTTCCTCCTCGAGTCCACGAATCATTTTGACATAGTCTGCCACTCAAGTAGGGGTTTGAATTAGGGGTGTCAATGGGTCGGGACCAAACCCTATAGGGTCCAGGTATGATGATAAATAATAAGACCCAGGTCCGAACTTAAAGGTCCTATTAATACACGGGGCCAGGTATAATTTGTGAAATTTTATACCCGACCCGAGTTTCGATTAAGAACCGAATTTTGTCAATGTAAAAATGATAAAAAAAATATGGTTTTATCAGGTATGGTCTGCGTCTGGTTCATGCAATTCTTATCGGGTCTGGGTATGTTTTTTCTTATAGTGGACCCGATTAGACTCAGTCCAGATCCGATATCATACCCAAAAATCATGTCAAAGTCTGGTCCAAACCAAACCCAACACGTTGACACCCCTAGTGTGAATGGATCAGGTAAGGCCCAAGTCATACTTGAATCTAATCTGAATACAAGTTCATCGGGTTTGGTTAGACTGAAATTTTTGATCCAAATTAATGCAGTTGGCACGAATAGCTTTGGAATTTGGAGTTTTGAGGAGGTTGTTTTTGTTGCGTCCTGAGATGGTCAAATTATCGGTGGATGATCAGAGTAGGAACTAGGGAAACCAAATAAGGTTAGTTGTTACTAAGACAGTCTTTTGACTTAAAAAGTAATTTTAATTTTTCAAAGTTATTATCGTGAAAGTGTTTTAGTCATTTCAATAGTTTGTGTTCGAGTCAAATATCTTAACCATCAAAATCTGTTTAGCCAGATCAATGTTCAATTTCTACTCCCAGTTGGAATTGGTTTTCAAATTATCTTAAATAAATAAAATAAAAAATAAAAAACTCTCATTTACAAATAGGGATGGCAGTGGACCGGGGGAAAGTGGAGCCCTGCCCCACCCCGTTTGGACCGGGGATGAAGGTTAAAATCCATCCCCGTGCGGGGATGAACTTATGCTTTCCCCCGCCCCATCCCCATCTCGATCCCCGCCTTGCCCCACCCCACCCCATCCCCATCCCCATCCCCAATCCTTCTAAGGGATGACACTAAACCGAGGAGAAATGGGCCCCGCCTCACCCCGTTTGGACTGGGGATGGAGGACATAAAATGGAGATGGAGGCGGGGGTGGAGGTTAAAATTCATCTTTGTGTGGGGATGGAGGCGGGGATGGAGGTTCTGATTTTGAGATGGAGTGGGGGTGGAGACCTTGTCCCCCGCCTCGGTCCATTGCCATCCCTATTTGTAAAGGCAAATGAAAATCGGCTTATCAATGCTCATTTTCTGATTTTTTTTAGCCATGCCAATAATATTCATTTTCTCATTTGCATGAATCCTAATGTCATGAGACGTTAGCAAACATGGCATTAGCGCAACTGACAAGGTGTTATTGGAATCCCAAGTTTTTTATTTAATTTTTGAGAGCTCAACGCATCTATTCTAGACGTGTATGGTCTCCTGCAAGAGATTCCAAGTTGTTCATTGACAAATTCCATAAGAATTCATCTAAGTGTATGAAAACTAGAGAGATCGATCTGAAAGTATCAAAAAGCACAATCCAATCCGGTCGTGGGAATTCAAAAGATAATGCTCATCCAAAAAGGTGGATAAGAAAAAGAATATGGTGACATTTTTTATGAATTTGCTGTTCAAATTGACGAATCACAATGCATCTAGCCAGTCGGAAGAGGTATTTGGGTATACAGGAGAATTATGTCAAAATTGATTAACAATCCAGGCATGCTGTGAAATTTGTTTGGTGAGATTATCTTCCGCAGGACTAAATCCCAACCTGTTCCTAAACATACTTGTTTCTCACAGGGTTGAATGAAAATTTGACCTTTGAGTAAGATACATGTGCGGTGTGTGAATCAAAAATTTCCGTTGTCACAATCACACCCATTTAGAGTGGGTGTCATGCGTGATGAGTCGGACATGATAAGCCATGATATATGTGCATAACGTTTGCTTTGGTAATAGGTGAGGATAAACAATCATAACTGAGAATGTAGAAGCTGTGATGTTGATCACAAAGATTAAGGCAGAAACATTCACGAAAGACGACCTCAACACAAGGGGAATGGATGACAATGAGAAGAAGGTAGAATCCATGGTTCGAATCCTGTCACCTTGGTGTGATGTTCAGTACTTTCACAAAGATTCAAGGCAGAAACAACACAGCTGGCAATCACAATCACAACTTATACTTTTTCCATGTTTCACTAAGCTTGAGAAAGTATAATTTTTCCATGATTCAATAAGCTTGAAAAAGTGTACTTTTCCATGTTTCACTAAGCTTGAGAAAGTGTCCTTATTGTAATTTAAAATCACAAGATCTTGAGAAAATCCAAGAATCACAAGGCATTGCAGACATGCCCTTAAGAATTTACATTTGGCATCTCAATTTCAGTCCTTGGAGCTCTCATACACCAACTAGATAAGAGGCATGGATGAGGTACGAACAAAGCTGGTCTGTGGATGAGACTACTTTGGGCAAATACAAGTACCTGCTTAAAGGAGCAAGAGGATTTCCTGAAAGATCAAAAAACAGATGCCCTTGACTACAAATCCAGATCACAATCTGCATCCCTGCAAAGATCCTTGACCATTGGTCTATCCAGAAAGCCAATAAGCATTTTTGTTATCTGAATTTCTGGAGATCTCCATTTCACAGGAAAGTAAGTGCAGGGAACGGCCACAACCTAGCCGATCCATCCAAGAATAATAGCTATATCATGTCCTTGGTTTATATTGTATAGGACTCTGCCTTGGCCTAAACCCTCTTGCATTGGCAACATGGTCATCCTTCTTCCTATGAGCTGCAAACTTTAGGGGCACCACTTGTTTGATGTAAGAATTGCCTGGGAGATGCCTTTGGTCCTTGGGAAGAGATTGGAGCTCCGGCAGCCAGTAGGCTACGTACTCCCCATCAGGGTCATAGACTTGTGCCTAGCAAAAGTTATCACATTCACATAGACTATGCAATCACATGTAATAACCATCATATATGTGCAGACATATGCTATGCAATTGCTCAAATGAAATTGCACCAACACTTTGGGTGTGCTGCTGCACCTAATCACCCACCATCTGCTGTTAGGCCCCACAACTGACAGGTTGTATCCTAAAGAGAGAGGGTGATCAGGTGCAGCAGCACAGTAAAAGTGTGCAATCACATTGTGTCTAATCCTCCATCCAATTTTAAGGGCCATTTCCAAAAACCCACTTGTCCAAAACAACTCCAATAATTTAAGTATGTTCTGGGTCGATGCAAGCCCGATAGTATTCGGGTCTGGGCCTACTAACAAAGATCCCATTATCTAATCAATCTTCGGGTAAGTTAGTGCATACAAACAATCTCTACAACAGTAAACTAAAAGCAAGAGTGCAAAGGAAGAACTAAACATGTGTCAAATCTTTCATACAAATAACTACATGCTATTACATTGATATACTATTATTATATGGTGCAGAACACAAAAGCGTATCATGCATAAAAAATTTATGCGTAGCATGAATTTTTCTGTTAAAAAAATATGGGAAATGGAAAATTTGTTAAAATCTCACAAGTTCATGCAAAATTACCACTTTGAACATTTATCTATGGTACAAACCTGCTTTGGAATACTAAAGTATCGATCTTCCCGGGGATCATTTCCAACACCTGTTAAAAAAAATCAAACAAAAGAATATGCTAATCTTATTAGGTGTACCTTAATCATGATTAAACATAGAAGCTGGACTTTGAGAGAAACATATCCACATCTGCAATTTTCATGTTAAAGTGTGTAGATTAGCAATTTAGCATGGGACAGTTACCTGCTCCATACGTCCAGTTCCCATAATTTGAACATGGATCATAGTCCACAAGGCAAGATTCGAACCACTCGGCGCCCATCCGCCAATCAAGGCCCATATCTCGAACCAAGAAGGAGCATACGATCTGCAAAGTTTAACCGTTAATCTTCGGTTGATTCTTAGGTGAGCTGCTTGAGGCATGCACTAAAAGGCAAATATTTCCAAAAAAAGATTTCACAAACACTATAGTTTTTGAAATTGTTATAGAAGGTTAGGTGCTTTTTCAAAATGTTTTTTTAGGGTAAAATTTTAATTGTAGCACACATTCCACAGCAACATTGACGAACGAAATTTTGGTATCTCTTTAATTAACCATGACAAAATTTAGGTGTGCTTTTAGCAATTTCAAAACTTAGGCGTGGTTTTGATTATTACTGTGCTTTTGAAATTTTCCTTTTTTTCAAACACTCTATGCACGACCAAAACACTACTTTGGTCCCTCTTAGCTAGACGAGATCCATATTCTGCTAGTCAGATAAAAATGTTTGTT
The DNA here is from genome assembly GCF_984573655.1 of Nuphar pumila. Classification (NCBI taxonomy): domain Eukaryota; kingdom Viridiplantae; phylum Streptophyta; class Magnoliopsida; order Nymphaeales; family Nymphaeaceae; genus Nuphar; species Nuphar pumila. The sequence continues at coordinate 7,200,948 of NC_143254.1, read as the reverse complement.
TGACAAAAATAGTTAGAAACTCAATGGATCAGGACTCAGGACCATATCCAAAAAAGTTTAAAAAGGCAGTTATTTGGCTATGAGTTTCTTATGATATTTTCAAAATGGTTTAATTTTATATTTTGAAATTTGAATGTTTAAAATGGTTGAAATTTTTGTCACTAGAAAACAGTTTAACTTAAGCAACTTGGTCCCATGTTCATATAGATTTAAACATGCAAGTAATTAAGTTTGTAATCGATGCAAGCTCTTGACATATGAATCTATGTTGGAATTGATCAATCATGGGGACACAATGTCCGTATGTTGCATAAACTCAAATGAATACGATAAAGTTGAGCTGATCCAAGACAATGTCCAAGGTGAAAACACGCCTCACTGACGCTTGTAAGCTATTATAATTTGAATATTATTATGTGTATTATAAATAATAAGAATATAAATGAAAAGTGCAAAGATGAAACTAACTTATAACATGGGTACGAGACACTTCAAGCATAAGTACCGAATTGAAAAGGCATGCGCTATGGGCCTGATGATAGGAAACTGACCCAATTCCACAGAGCACAAGCCTTGGTGATGGTGTCCCTGTGAGTTCTAAGGCTTGTGCAGGGATTTGTACTTTGTAACACACAAACACAAGTACTGAATTCTAAGGTGTCCCCGAGTACTTTTGTAAGACACAAACACAAAAAGTTGCTACACATGCAGTGATTTTCTGTGTAAAGCACAAAACATAGATAATCGCTACAAGTGCAGCGATTTTGTGTTTTGTATGGCCCAAGTACTTTGTAAAGTATTCAGCCCAATCACTGAATCTGTAAAACCCACGAAATTGAAAAAAAATGGACCCGGATCGGATCCGGACCTCGACCCATTAACCCATTAGGGTTATAACGTGTTACGCAGGGGGGCGAGGGTCTTTTAAAACCTTCTTCCTCCCCCACACCGCTCTCCTCCCTTTCCCCCTCGACAGAAAAAGGAAACCCTTTGGGGTTTCCGGGATCGCGCACCGCTCCTGTGCCTTTATAAGCATGCAAGGGTGAGAGGAAACCCTCACCCCTGCGCTCCTCCTCTCTCGTCTCCCTCTGGGCTGCGCCCTCCCTGCTCCCACTCCTAGTGACCTCCCCTCTGCAACCCCCAGCGAGCTAGACACTCGCCTTTCCCTCGCTTCCTCCCGTCCGGTGCACCTCGACGACCGCCCGACGCTGGCCGACGCCGCCGACAACCTCGCACGACAACCGACCCCGCCCCCTCTCCCGGTACGTCTTTTTCTTCTTCATCGTCGTCCTCTTTTCAGGTTATCGGAGGACCGACAGGAGGCCGGCAGCCCTCTGTTGTGCTTTCCCTTTCTTCCCCCTTTCTTTTGTGTTCGCCGGGAGGCCAACAGGAGCTCGACGGCCCACTGCCGCACCTCCCCTCTTTCTTTGCATTCGCCAAGAGGCCGACAGGAGGCCGGAGCCCCCTGTCGTGCCTCCCCTCTCTCGTTGTGCTCCTTGTTGACAGGGGAGGGGTTGCGCCCTCCCTTTCTGTTGCCGGCGAGTAGGGGCCCGCCCCCTACCGCCTCTCGGATTCCGGCAGGCAGGGGCAATGCCCCTGCTGTTAAAATGTATCTCTTATATATATATATATATATATATATATATATATATATATATATATATAATATTGCATCAATACCTGATAGGGGTATTTTTGTAAATTCACATAGTTGTTTTAGAAAACAACTATTTTCAGTTTTTGTTAAAATATATTTTTCTTTTCTTATTTTTTTCATTTATTTTTTGTATTTTTTAAAGACCAAAAGGGGCTCCAACCATAGAGTCGTTGGAGCCCCCAACGGTCACAAATGTGACCGTTGGGGGCTCCCAACGACTCCATGGGAGCCCCCTTTTGGGCTCTCCTTTTGAGGCATTTTGCCTCTCTTTCTCTCCTCTCCCTTTTGTATAAATAGGGGTGATCCCCTTGTATATTTTTCATTCTTGAGAGCTCTCTCTCTTTTCAATAAGAGGCTTTTTATATTGTTGTCTTCTTAAAGGCTTGTGCTTGTATTGTCTCTTAGTGGATTTGTGATATTGTCTCTTTTATTCATTGTTGTAAGTGCTTGTATGCACTTTTTATATTTTCGCAATATCTCATTACATGGTATCAGAGCCACTCGATTCTTGAAGGAAAGGTGTGGTTCATGTATTTCATATTTGGTGAATCTCTTCTCACTTCTTGGCAACATCATGGAGGCAAAGATTGACCTATCCTTCAAGCTCAATGGAAAGAATTATATGATGTGGGCATCGACAATGGAAAATAATCTCAAAGGAAAGAAACTTTGGGGTTTTGTCATGGGCACCGTTCCGGAACCTAAGCTTATGCTCACAAAGGACGAAGAAGGTCAAGAAAAGGCTCTTGAAGGAGATGCTCGCCTTAAGGCCATTGAAAATCATCAAAAAGAAGTGGAAGATTGGGAAAACAATCACGCAAAAATCCTTGTGTGGTTTATGAACAATGTTGAGCTTAAGGTATGTGCTAATATAGCTAAATTTCGTAGAGCCAATGAGGCTTGGTCCTTTATGAAGGGTATGTATACCCAAAAGGATCTTGCAAGAGCATATTTCTTGCAAGAAAAGATTAGAACCACCAAACAAGGTGATTCTAGCATTCAAGACTATTATAGTGCCCTAAACCCACTATGGGATGAATTGGCTCTCTTGGAGCCAAAATGGGTTTCTATGAAAGATATTGATTTAAGACAAAAACAAATGGAACAAGAACGATTGTTTCAATTCCTTTTTGGGCTACGTCCCGAATTTGAGCAAGTGAGATCCTCACTTCTCCATAGATCTATTTTTCCTCCTATTGAGTATGCTATTGCCAAAATCACTCAAGAGGAGACAAGGCTTGGCATGAGTAAACATGTTGATGAAGTACTTGCCATATCAAAACCGGGTAACAATGTTAGAACCTATAAACCTCCTCATTTTGGGAAACAAAGAAACTACAATGGAGGAAGAAAAATGATTGTTTGTCATCATTGCTATGAGCCGGGTCACATTAAACCCGCTTGTCCAAAGCTTAATGGAACTTTCAAGCCTAAGGTGGCCTCTCTTGAAGAAACTACCACCAAAGAAGATGAAGGCAAGAACAATGACATCAAAGAAACTCTTTGACAAATATCTATGGCTCTCCAACAAATTCTAAAAGTTTCTTCCTCCACATCGGGTGCGGCTATTGCTTCGTCATCTTCACCTGGTACGTATTCTTGGATCCTTGACTCCGGAGCCTATTTTCATATGATCCCCCATGAAAATGCACTTATTGATGTTTGCACCAATTCAAAGGACTCTTGTGTCTCTACGTCCGATGGAACTTTTTTTAAAATTTATTGGCTCTTTTAAAGATTCTCAAATTTTTTGTGTTCCAAAAGTAAGAGTTGTTCCCAAACTAAATTTGAACCTTTTTTCGGTCTCTCAAATTGCCGACCATGGATGTGAAATATCTTTCCCATCTAATGGTTGCTTTGTGCAGGATCTCCGGTCTGGGAAGCGGATTGGGCAAGGCCATAGAAAGGGAGACCTCTATTATATGGACCATCTCGATCTCCCTACAAATTATTTTTGTTCTTATGTCCAAGAAAAAAACATGGAAACTTGGCATAAAAGACTTAGTCATCCAAGTTATTCTAAAATATATCTCTTTCCTTTTGGAAACAAATTTTGTAAGGAAAAAGAAATTAATTGCAAAGATTGCATTTTTGGAAAAATGAAGTCTATTCCATTTCCAACTAGAACTTTTCTTTCATCAAGACCTTTTGAATTGGTGCATTCGGATGTTTGGGGGCCTTCTCCGGTTATGTCTAAAGGGGGTTATTCATATTATGTTACTTTTATTGATGACTTTACTCGGTATGTTTGGATTTATTTTCTTAGTCATAAATCAGAAGTATTTACTTCCTTTAAAGATTTTCATAAAAAAATTCAAAATCAATTCCAAAATAACATATTTATTTTAAGATATGATTCCGGTGGTGAATACTTATCCCACGAATTTCAAAACTATTTAACCCAAAATGGAATTTGCCATCAAAAGTCATGTCCTAGGACTCCTCAACAAAATGGCCTAGCAGAAAGGAAACATAGGCACATTATAGAAACCGCTAGAACATTACTTGTCTCTAGGAATATTCCAAAGAAGTTTTGGGCCGAAGTCGTTCTAACCTCAACTTATCTAATCAATAGAATGCCTTCTTCCAAATTAAAAAATGTTTCTCCCTACGAAAAGCTCTTCAAATTTTCACCTGATTTCAATCGTCTTCGTATTTTTTGTTGCAAATGTTTTGTCTTATTACATAAAAGGGATAAGTTGTCTCCAAAAGCAATTGAATGTGTTTTTCTAGGATATGGTGAAAATCAAAAAGGGTATAGATGTTATGATTTTAAGAATGATAAACTATATGTTTCAAAAGATGTAACATTTTTAGAAGAAGAGAACGGTTTTGATAAAATAGAAGAAACAAATGAAATTGATTATATATTCTTGTATGATCTTATTGATGACATACAAGAAGATTTTCTTGAAAACATAGAAGATACACGTGAAGTGTCCCATCTTGATATAACATCCTCAAATGATAGTGATTCAAATATAAATGATAGTGATACAAATATAAATGTTTACTCAAGAAGAAATCAAGAAAATCCTATTAGTGCCCTTGAAAAATACTTTCAAATTTCTGAATCTACTGAGGAACCACAAGTTAGACATTCTTCTAGAATATCAATACCCCCAAATAGGTTTGTATCCTATGATTCCTTAACCCCCAACTATCGGGCGTGTTTAATAACCTTACATTCTTATTTTGAACCCGCTCACTATAATCAAGCTAAATCTATACCACATTGGGTTGAAGCAATGCAAGTTGAACTAAATGCATTAAAAAAGGCTAATACTTGAGAAATAGTTAATCTACCCTCACACAAAAAACATATTGGGTGTCGTTGGGTCTTCAAAGTTAAAACTAAAAGCGATGGCTCTTTGGAACGATATAAAGCTAGATTAGTCGCTAAGGGATACTCCCAAGAATATGGCGTTGATTATGAAGAAACATTCGCTCCCTTAGCCCAAATGACCAGTGTCAGAACCTTAATAGCTGTCGCATCAACCAAAAAATGGCCTATTTATCAACTTGACGTAAAAAATGCATTTTTAAATGGCAGTTTAAGTGAAGAAGTTTACATGGATCCGCCACCCGGAATTACTGTTAAGCAAGGTCAAACACTTCGGCTTTTGAAGGCATTATATGGCCTCAAACAAGCTCCTAAGGCTTGGTATGATCGTTTCAGTGATATCATGGTAAAGTTAGGATTTCACTCTTGTTATACTGACACTGCTCTTTTTGTTAAAAATGCAGGTACTAGTATCATAATATTGTTGCTTTATGTTGATGATATGATTATCACTGGGAATGATCAAAATAGTATTATTGATGTTAAAAATATGTTAAAAAATAATTTTGATATGTCTGATTTAGGTTTTCTTAGATATTTTTTTGGAATTGAAGTTGCATATTCTTCTCGAGGATATATTTTGTCACAGATGAAGCTTGCTGCAGATATTTGTTCTAAGTCTGGGATTTCTGATGACAAGAAAGTAGAGACTCCCGAGGTTATTAATGCCAAATTACGGTTGGAGGATGGGGTTCTTCTGGAAGATCTCACACCTTACAGACAACTCATTGGGTCTCTTACCTATTTAACCATCACCAGACCAGATATCGCCCATGTGGTTCACTCAGTTAGCCAATTTCAGCATGCTCCTACAACTGTGCATATGAGTGTTGTTCTCCGAATCATCCGCTACATTCGGAATACCATCAATAAAGGGCTATTCCTATCCTCCTCTTCTTCCTTGAATCTTCTTGCTTATACTGATGCAGATTGGGGAGGTAATCCCAATGATCGAGTCTCAACTACTGGTTTTTGTGTCTTTTTAGGGGACTCTTTGATTGCCTGGTGATGCAAGAAGCAGCAAAAAGTTTCACTATCATCCACGGAAGCTGAGTATCGGGCTATGCCAACCACGACAATGGAACTTGTATGGTTTCGCAGTCTGCTTAAAGACATGGGGGTTTATATTACCGAAGCCTCAAAATTATGTTAAGACAACAAGAGTGTCATCTATATTGCGAGCAATCATACATTCCATGAGCATACAAAACATATCGAAATGGATTGCCACTATGTTCGTGACGAATTCTTACGAGGAACAATTACCCTACCGTATGTCACTTCAGAATATCAGTTGGCGGACTTCTTTACTAAAGCTCTTCCGGCTCCTCGCTTCATGTTCCTTCTTGGCAAACTTTCTGTCATTTCCCCGTAAAGTTTGAGGGGGGGTGTTAAAATGTATCTCTTATATATATATAATATAATATTGCATCAATACCCAATAGGGGTATTTTTGTAAATTCATATAGTTGTTTTAGAAAACAACTATTTTCAGTTTTTGTTAAAATGTATTTTTCTTTTCTTATTTTTTTCATTTATTTTTTGTATTTTTTAAAGACCAAAAGGGGCTCCAACCATAGAGTCGTTGGAGCCCCCAACGGTCACAAATGTGACCGTTGGGGGCTCCCAACGACTCCATGGGAGCCCCCTTTTGGGCTCTCCTTTTGAGGCATTTTGCCTCTCTTTCTCTCCTCTCCCTTTTGTATAAATAGGGGTGATCCCCTTGTATAATTTTCATTCTTGAGAGCTCTCTCTCTTTTCAATAAGAGGCTTTTTATATTGTTGCCTTCTTAAAGGCTTGTGCTTGTATTGTCTCTTAGTGGATTTGTGATATTGTCTCTTTTATTCATTGTTGTAAGTGCTTGTATGCACTTTTTATATTTCCGCAATATCTCATTACACCTGCCACCTCTCACTTTTCTGGCAGGCAGGGGCTCACCCCTGTCGCCCTCCTGTTTTTGGCTGGCAGGGGCGATGCCCCTGCCACCTTTCGATTTCTGGCAGGCAGGGGCGACGCTCCTGCCGCCTCTCTGTTCTCGACAGCCAGGGGCTCGCCCCCTATCGCCTCTCCAATTTCAGCATGCAAGGGCATGCCCCTGCCGCCCCTCTTTTTCGATCGACATGCAGGGGCGATGCCCTTGCCTGATTTCCCCCTTTTCGGGGGGACCAAAGGGGGCTCTGCTTGTCTGACAGGACCAACTAGTGCACATCACTTTGTGTTGGAACGTTTGAGGTTCAAAACTAAATGGTACAATTGTATAACTGGTAGGGGTCGCTAACCCTAGCTTACCTTTTAAAAAAAAAAACTCTGAGCTAAAGAATTTCACATCCCTATGTTCGGCAGACACCCCCGATGACCCCTGCTTGAGTTGTTCCTCGCCGTCGGCATCCCTGGGCTTCTCCAAAACATCGGTTTAGAGGTATGGGTCTTCTTTTGATCTATGTGACAAATCAGAGTATGAGTGGGTTTCCATGCTTGATTTAGATGGAAATCCAGGGAGAACGAGTAGATTCACATGTTTGTACAGTCCAATCTTTTCTTTTGGGGCGTGATATGTTTTGCTCACCTTATTCGGATTTGATTCAAGGCTACGTTTAAAAAAAAAGAGAGAAAAGAAAATAATATAACTATTTGCTTTTCTATTGGCCAGCTGGCAGCCAGTCGAGTGTCACTCGGCTGACTGCCAAGCACTGGCATGGTCGCAACAAGCCCAGCCGACTCAGTCGGCTGGGTGTTGGCGAGGTATTGCAATAAAAATAAAATATATATATATATATATGAAACCCGACTGCTTGATAATGTCCTATGCACTGATGCAGTACTAAACAAAATAACTGATTATGTATAGTTTTGACTAAGATTAATGTTTTCTAGTTATATAGAGAAGTAGAGAAACATCAAAAATCATAAAAAAGGAAATTGATGAATTAACTATAATCTTATTTAGATTGGAAACTTTTGCTCATAATAGGTTGTGCATATTAATTTCCAAAATGTGTTGGGTGCAAATTTCTTAGAAAAAAAAATACATATATCATTTGTATTGTGTGTTGCCCATTGTAGATTCCAATTTTTTACCTGCTTATGATTAACACGTTTTGCGTGATCGATATTTTAAAGCAATGTTACTACATGGGTATTTTGTGAATATGTACCAATCCGAATTGTTGGGTCATGCTACATATATATATAGTTACACAAGTAGTCACATGTATAAAAAGACTTATGAACGAAGGCTTGCATGTGATGTGAGTATGTGAATTAAAAACATACATTGGATATGGAGTGAATGCATTAAATGAAAACATGCACTTGATATAGTTGCATATGAATTAAGTAAATACATGCTAATGAATATTTTTGTTTCATACACATGATAAAGGTTTGCATATATGGATGTGCATTTAGAAAGCATGTGGTTTATTTCCTATATGACATGTTGGATATGAATGCATGCCTGTTAACATGTTATGGCAAAGTTTGTTTTGGTACAGGTGCATACATGATATGAATGTGTGTTGCCCTAAAATTCAATTTCTAGATCCAGGTTATGTTCATGTGTGTGGATGTTAACATATGTTATGAATGAACAATTTTATGTGCCTATATTTATGGAACATGTTTAATTATTGTGCATTTATGAATTGGTTTCAAGTGCATGTGCATACATGAAATCGATGTGTGTTTGGCATGTACAATCCTGCATAAATGTTCTCATGTACTTATGAATCATGAATGAATGCATGTGTGTTAAGTGATTTCATGAAAGCACTTGAACATGGATAGTGGACACATGCATATGACGGTGGTAGCTCATGCACATTGTTAAATGGGTATGAATGAATGTGCATTTAGGAACATGTTGGTATCATTGTATATATTGCATATTGTTATGAATTTTGCATATAGTGCATCGATGATCCAAGTGAATCATCGTAGGCCTGGAGAGCCTTGAGCACTGGATGCTCCTTTATTTACTTTTAAATACATCACAAAAATCACATTTATTTTTATTGCACTGTTCTATGTGTTTCCACGGGCGAAAGTCCCGTGATGGTTCTCGAGGAGTAGATGTGAGTTTTTGCCTTTGCTTTGCATGCTGAATCGCAAAACTCAATAATTGTCTCTTAATAAATAAAAAAATGATTAAAAACAATATAATATATATTCTGGGATCTCCCATCGGAAGAATGAGAATCTTAGAGATTCAGTCTTGGGGAGACTACGATGATACAAAAACTTCGTGTGCTTTACTTTTTTTCCTGAACTCGATATTGAGGTTTTTTCTCCTAGCCACGGTTTTAGGGAAAGTCCGACACTTTGCCTAAGGGGGGGGTGTAGACACAGTTGTTTTGGTATACCAAAAAAGTGACACTTGTGAATGTTGTTTTTCCTGGTATCCCTGATATTAGATGCTGATTTCTAATATTTCGATGAATGGTGTTGCTTCCTAATATCGGTCGAAGGTTAAGTTTGGAACCCAGTAATAAAATACAACTTGTGTGTTAAGCTATCCTGAAAACCTACTTGACCTTGAAGATTTTACCCATTTGGTGTATCCGCGGGCAACGATAATTAATTAAAAAAAGAAACTTAAAGTGTGCATTTAATAGAGCATGCATATGAAAAAACAAAACTTTAATGAAAGATAATAAAGTATTCATGCATTGCACATAAATCATGCATAATTCTACTATGCATTAGAACATGCATATTTTACATGTTCCCTTAATCGTTATATGATGGTGAATGCATGAGATTTAATTTCTAATGCATGCTAAATGTCCTGCTTACTTAAATTGTGATCCATGTTATTGCTTAATGATTCTTCATGCTTAGAAATTATTCTTTGTTGCATGAATGTTTAATTAAAATTATGAAGTTGTCATAATTGTTTTCCTCTAAATGATTGCATGAAATCTTATTTGTATTCGTTATGCTCACTTGTTTCATTGGAAGTATTTGTGCTCAAGATTTCGGTTCGGACACCCTACTTCTATGGTTTTTTGCAGCCGCAGTGATTAGTGAAGCGACTGGCTTCTGAGAGAGTTACGAGTGTCACTTTCTTGTTGGACGGTTCACAGAGGGACAATGTAGCTCAGTTTTATGTTATTTACTTTTATGTCATTTAAATAACTCTGATATGTCTCTTACAATTATTGCTTAAACATTCTTTCTTTCAAATAAATGAATAATGGTTTGGTTTGGTGGATGATAAGTGTAAGCTTGTTTGTGGTGTGTTTGGTTATCCAATTGGGAGTGGAACTGTAAAGGCTCCGGGTTTCTAGGAAGATTTCTGCAACGGTTAAAAATTTTATGAAAAAAAAAAATCGCATTTTCAAGGGGTATGAGTTGGGGTCGTTACAGAATCTGCTTTGTAGTGTTGTCCCTTACCACGAGGTACTTTTTTTTTTCTTCTATGATCACAGGATACTTATAAGGAGGGCCTGCTGGGGTAGGTCTTAGGCTTTTATTCTTTTTGCAAGCTGGAAGTGGCCACCCTTATGAATCTCCATGCCGAAAGCCCAAATGTCCTTTACAAGTGTACTAACTAACAATGCTCTCTGATCTTAACCTTTGCCTATTGAAATGACTGATACCTCCTGCTAGGCAAGAGCAGATCTAGTGATCAGACCGAATACCTTGCAAGCTACTTACTTCAATCAATGGATGCGACACATGGAGGGTGTTGTGTGATGTATGGCATCCGGATATTTGGCAGAGTACCTCTGCAAGGTCCTGGGCCAGGTACTGGATCTGCTCGCCAACTAGGCTGGCTGAGTCACAAGGAAATTGTGCAGATTCACAGATCACACTGTAGGAGCAACAAAAGAGCTCACCTGACGTCCTCTGTTAGAAATATATCCAGTGGAGGACAGTTCTTTCATGTTTGCATCAATGAGAGGGTACCTACAAGCCACCAGTTATCAAAAAATCAGAGACCCAGTTTTTTGAACAAGTTAGCTGTGTGTCCCTACAGAAACTACCTGGTGCTGCTGCAATAGCACTCAATAAGGTCTGCGCCATCAGTCAACCGGAAAATATCACAAACGACCAAAGGACCAGGATATTTACGTTTATATCAGCATAACGTCACTAAAATGTTGGTTATTTTATTTTTTTATATTATTTAATGTTTTTGTTATTTTTCTTATATTTTTATATCCCTATCTTTTACCAAGATTTTGCAGATAAAAAGGAGAAAAAAATATTTCACACAACAAGATATTTTCATGGGGCAATAAGTTGCCGTATAAAATATATGTCGACTATGATTTTAACTAGGGGTTTTAACTAGGGGTGTCAACGATTCGGGCTTGGTTCGGACCCCGGTAGAACCAGACTTGGACCAGATTTTTGGGTATGGTATTCGGTCCAGACCCGGGTCTAATCAGGTCTATTATAAGAGAAACCATACCCAGATCCTATAAGAACTACATGAACCAGACCCGGTAAAATAATATTTTTTATTATTTTTACATTGAAAATTTGTGGGTCTTAATCGGAACTCGGGTCAGGCTCAGGTCTGGTATAAAATTTCACAAACTATACCCGGGTCCATGTATTAATCGGACCTTTGGGTTTGGACCCAGGTCTTAATCGGGTCTTCTTATTTGTCGCCATACCCGAACCTTATATGGTTTGGTCCAGTTAAACCCGACCCGTTGACACCCCTGATTTTAACTAGTGACATAGGTAGACCCTACTTCATCCTGGGTTATACCCGAATCAATTTAGATGAACAGTTTTTCGAAGCCTTAGTGGGTATTAGTGAATATGCTATGCCAAACACTCCTCTGAAAACAGAAAAGTTTTATTTGTACAATTAATTATGGTCATGGCAACGAAGAAAAGGCTGGGGGCTCAAAGCATTATACTTAAAGGCAGTAGGCATGCTAAAAAACGAATGCCATAATAATATCCTCATTTTCCAACTGGAGAGGAGTTGATCCAGACTCATGTATTTGATTCAAATATCTCACAAACATCAAGCAATGTTTTGAAAATATCACAATATTTTCAAAAGCTCTTAAAGTTTTACAATGTTTTCAAGTTATCATATATCTCAAAAATATCACAATCACATTTTTACTAATGCAATAAAACATTTTTTATTAAATTTATATTTCCATTATAGTTTTATATATTTTTATTTTTTTAGTTTTTTATGTGCTAATATTTTTCCTGAGAAAAACATGATTTTTAATTAATGTGTGACTTTCCTAACCAAGACTTTCTTCAGAATGAGACTTGTGACATTGAATTCAATGTCAAAGCATATCAGAGGCGGCCATGGTTTCTGAGACTTCTAGCTGGTTAGAGTACTACCATCGAGACACTAAGCAACTGAACTGACTAGATACAGAACCCCAAGAGAGTAACTCCATAAAAGATTTGGGATGACTTGGATTACCCTGTTAGTTGGTTGAATGTCTTTCTTTCATATCTTGCCAGCAGATCCAGGAAGCTACTTACATACAAAATATATCTTGATATAGAACATACAACATAGATCAGAAATAAAGAGCATAGTATGTTCAGAGTTCAGAAGAGTTACCCAGTACGACCATCCCGCCAAGATTCAAACAACCCCTCGTCGTTGCTCCATTTAAGATCTTTTATTTTTCTAGGCCCACCTTTTTTTTCACAAAAAGAAATCAGCAAGAGAAATAAACAAACTCCCCATATCAACACGATCATTAATTATGATAGGGTCCTTTTGTCAGGTTAAGTTGGACAATCATATCTCCCAAGTTGGTACTGGATATTTGGCAAAAAGCTTATCCACTTGGAACAGATTTTTCTGAGCTGAATCAAATTTTGTGAATACTGATTCTAGGACCTCAAACAAAAAATAAAACTCGCTTATGAGAAACTTGGTGAGGTACTAAGCAGGCCAAAGTTGACAAAATTGAGAAAGGCTCAAACAACTCATTTTCCAAAGTTTTGCACCCAAACACGCAGGTCCTAGTTTCTTTATTAAGAGAAGACGAGTCAACAAGAAGTTGCTTGAATCTTCCTCATGAAACCTGCTTGTCACACTCGCCTGGCTCCCCATGAATGAGATTAAGTTGCCTAAATTGGCAGACCTTATCGCTGCAATTCAAGTTATCAATAATCACACATGCACACACAAAAATATTTCAACATTACCTAGATGAAATATGGAATTTCCATACTTCATGGATAAAAATCTGAAGTAATCCCTCCATATCAACTCGAATAAAACCCTGAATAAAAATTGATAGGTGCTTGTGTCAAGGAAAAAATGCAAACAAATTACACAATGCAGGCTCAGTCTCTATGACTTTCTACATTAACATCAGTCCAGCCAATGCTTGCAATTTAACTGGAACTAAGGCATGTAATTACTACAGGTTTGCATAGACAGCAAAGTAAATCTAAGATCAACTTAGTTGACTAGCAAGAAGGCAACAGTCTTCTTGTTAAAAGTACATGATGAGAATCATGTTGAGTTGGCCTGAATTGTCCAAGCCTTATATGGATTCATGTTGAGTCTCTTTGCTGTCATGGTAGGACTTAGGACTTAGCAAGTCCTGATCTGCAAGTTCATAACCATTCCACCTCTCAGGTTAACTTGTGATCTGCAAGCTTTAGTACTAGTGAAAGAAAAACTTTAAATGCTAACATGGTAAAGATTATGCTTTTGTTAACACATACCAATATGATGAATCATTTGCAAGTCTTTCCCTTTCATATCTTTTTACCTAACGATTGAAACAGATTAAGGTAAGAAGGCATATTTTTCATCAAGTGTTCCCAGAGAATATATGAGAAAAGTAATTTTCAAAATATGCCACAGAACAAAAGTTAGAGCTTAGTTGCTCAAGTCAGTCAAGCTGTATCCCAACATTGTCAGTATTTGTCTCTACACAACTAGAAGCATTCAGATTGGATTGCTCGGGTCACCTTTCTCTGGTGATACAACCAAGCGTCCAAGTTGGCAGTGTCACTAAATGGGGCTCATGTCAAGTATAGCACTGAACGTTCTTCACAATCTGCAAAAGATACTCATACCTCTTCATAGATGTAACGAGGAGATAGGCTTCCAAAAGCAAGCCATGGAGAAAACTTGGTTGAATAATCTGGTCCCAGCATGCCATTCCTGGTCTCTTTATACACCTTCAATAAGTCCTGCAAACAATAAGAGATTGGAAACCAAGAGCTACTATTAAATACATGAGTTATAAGTATTCATGTTTGAGATGCATGATGAAATATTGTGCATGCTTAAGTTCCAACGAACAGAAGACAAACTTCAAGTAAATGCAAGCTGCAACTCATGCGGGTCAGATTAATTGAGCAAGGCAGCTGGCACTAACATTAATTTGAAAGGCTGTAACATGTGACACTGTAACTTGTACCAATTCTATGTAAAAAAATGTGGTGATTAAATATTGGAAACCAAGAGCTACTATAAGATACATGAGTTATAAGTATTCATGTTTGAGATGTATAATGAAATATTGTGCATGCTTAAGTTCCAACGAACAGAAGACAAACTTCAAGTAAATGCAAGACGCAACTCATGAGGGTCAGATTGATTGAGCAAGGCAGCCGGCACTAACATTAATTTGAAAGGCTGTAACATGTGACACTGTAACTTGCACCAATTCGATGTAAAAAGATGTGGTGATTAAATATGTATTAATGATGCAAATTTGAATATACACTAGGACATGCATATTTTGAAGGAGTTAAAAATTGTTCTTGCCTTCTTCCAGAAGTATTCATCTACTCTGGCCAAAGCTGCACTTTCACCTCCAATAAAGTGCATCCCTTTATCATTCTGCATCTTATAGACACTATCTTAGTCTGCAAGTATTTCTGAGTGACAAATAAAACATAAAAATATGTAAACAAAAAGAGAGCAACATGGATGTGCTTGTTTATTTTTTATAAGTGAATCATAGTAATCCCTGAGGCTGTAGAATAGGGATAGACTATTGTGCTATAAGCGTTTAACTGTTTAACATCTTAAGGATACTAATAGTTAATATATATATATATAGTTATGTAAACCAAAATACCCATTAGGGGTATTTTGGTCTTTTCACCAAATAGGCGTCAGCCCCTAATGGGCTGACATTTTATTGTTTTTTGTCTTTTGTCTTTTGTCTTTTTTGTTTTTTTTTATTTTATTTTTTGTGATGCAAAAGGGGCAGCCCATATGACTGTTGGAGTTGCCCCCAACAGTCATATGCTCATCCTCTTATTCTCCCATTGTATTATAAATAGCCCTCATGGGGCCATGTATTTATATAACTCTTTGAGAGTGCCTTTTATGCAATAACAATTTGTTAAGACCCTTGTGTGGGTGGTTTCCTTGATTCAATCAAGTATTCTACTTGATTGAAAGTGTGTTCTTGCATGTGTATCAGATTCAATCCACTTCATTACAAAAGTGTGTTCTTGCATGTGTATCGGATTCAATCTACTTCATTACATGGTATCGGAGCTTTGGTGATCCAAAGGCATTTTTTCTAAAAGAAAGATCGTGACGATATCAAGAGAAGGATCATGGGCTTAGAGGATTCAACAAATCAAGGATTGTTGCATTGGGAAGCATGTCATTTCTCAAACAAGTCTTGTGTATATATCTTTCTCCCTTCTTTTTCACTATCTCTTTCTCTACCTTTTCTCTTCGCATTGTAAAGGAATGGAGAATGAGAGAGAAGTTATAATCTCCATTCTCGTACGCCTAAACGATACAAACTGTGATGTGGGCATCCATAGTAAAACACAAGATATGGGAAAAGGGGTTATAGGGTTTGGTAGATGGTACTGAAAAAGAGCCCAAACTCATTCTTACGAAAATTGAGAATGGGAAGGAAGTTGCTCTTCAAGGTGAGGAAATAGGTAAAGCCGTTTCCGATTATGAGAAAAAATGGAAAGAGTGGAGGATGGGCCATTCCAAAATAATTAGATGGCTCATCAATAGTGTAGATATTCATAAATGCTTTAGCTTAGCAAAATTTGATTTTGCTAGCGATGCTTGAAAATATCTTAAGGACATGTATAGTCTTAAAGATATTGCCCACATATGCAATGTCCAAGATAAAATAAGAACCATGACTCAAAAAGAGATGAATATTAGAGAATATTACAATGATATTTCTCTCCTATGGGATGAATTGGCTCTTCTTGAGCCAAAATGACATTGTCCTCAAGATGTAGAACTCCGTGAAAACCAAATTAAAACGAAGCATTTTTACCAATTTGTGAATGGGCTTAGGCCCGAATTTGAGGAAACAAAATTGGCTATCCTTCATAGAAGAGGTGTGTCATCCATAGTCGAAACTCTTGAAGAATTGACTATGGAAGAGAATAGATTAAAGAAGTCATCCGCTTCAAAAGATGAAGAAACCATTCTTGCTATGTCCAAGCCCGGTAATCACACTAGGAGTTATAAGCCTCCTCATTTTGTGAAGAATGAGAATGGGAGAAATCCCAACAACTATAAAAGAAGCGATAAAAGAAGAGATCATGAGTACAAAAAAGGTGACAAAATCATATGTTATCATTGTTATGAACCGGGACACATTAAGTCTTTTTGTCCCAAAAGAAACAAAGAAAGCAAGAAGATCACCGTGATGATAAGAGAGTTGCTTCGGTAGAAAAAAAATGATATAGACGACTCCAAATGCATTGGCTCACTATCTTTAGCTCAATTAATGGAGGCGCTACAACCAATGTTTAAAGGTCAAGCTTCTTCCTTATCGAAAGCGGCCGTATCCACAACTGTTGACCCTGGTAAGACTTCTAGGATCTTAGATTTCGGTGCCTCGTTTCACATGACTCCAAATGAGTCAATATTATCTGAATGTCATTCTAACCCAAATAATTCTTATGTTTCAACTGCCAACGGAACATCTTTAAAAATCAAATGTATTGAAACTTTTCAAAAACAACCAAACTTTCATATACCAAGTATTAGAGTTGTGCCAAAAATAAATTTAAATCTTTTACCAGTTTCACAAATTACGGATTATGGTTGCAAAGTTTTATTTTCTTCTAATGATTGTTTCATACAAGATCTCCAGTCCGGGAAGCCGATTGGGCAAGGCCATAGAAAAGGAGATCTTTATGTAATGGATAGTCTTGAGTTATCAAAACAATCTTTTTGTAATTTTGTGGAAAAGAAATATACAAAAAATTGGCACAAAAGACTAGGACATCCTACTGTGACCAAATTACATTTGTTTCCATTTCTTACTAGTTATAAGGAAAAGAATTTGGTTTGTGAATATTGCATTCTTAGCAAAATAAAAGTTTTGCCCGTTGAACAAAGATATTTTATACCAAAAATTCTTTTGAGTTAATACATTCGAATGTGTGGAGACCGGCTCCAGTTATATCCAAAGGTGGGGTATCATACTATATTGTGTTTGTGGATGACTATAGTAGACATTCTTGGATCTTTTTTCTTAAGCAAAAATCAAAAGTATATGAATGCTTTAAAAAAATTTATTATTATGTAAAGACTCAATTCAAAACCAACATTCAAATTTTTAGATCTGATTCCAGAGGGGGAATTTGTATCAAAAGAACTCAAGAATTTTTTTGATCTAAATGGGATTATTCATCAAAAATCTTTCTCATACACTCCTCAACAAAATGGTCTAGCTGAAAGAAAGCATAGACATATTGTTGAAACCACTAAAACACTTTTTATATCAAGAAATGTTCCAAAAATGTTTTGGGCCGAAGCCGCTCTTACGGCAATTTATTTGATAAATAGAATGCCTTCAAAAACTATTGAAAATATGTCACTCATTGAGAAAATTTTTAAAATCTCCTCTGATTATAAAAGGTTGAGAGTCTTTGGATGTAAATGTTTTGTTCTTACTCATAGAAATGACAAACTTTCCCCAAAAGCAATCCCTTATGTCTTTCTAGGCTATGCTGAAAATCAAAAGAGATATAGATGTTATGACATGGAAAGAAACAAGTTATATGTTTCACGAAATGTTACATTTCTGAAAAATGAAGATGGTTTTAGCAAAGAAAAGATTCGAGAGAACTATGATTATTCGTTTCTTTTTTATCTTATCAATGAACATGATAGGTATGAAAACATTTGTAATGAGCATGAGAGTGAAAATGAAAACACTCATGATGTAAGTGAAAATATAGACAATGGTCTTGATAATATTAACTCACTTCATACTACCATACAAACATACACTCGGCGGACCGAAGATCACCCACCATGTGCCTTAAAACGATACTCACAAAATCAAGATGTAGATTCTGCTAGTATTAGAAAATCAATAAGAATTTCCAAGGCCCCTAGTAGATTTGTATCTTATGATTCCTTTGAACCAAGATACCGAGCATATTTAACCATCATCCTATTATGAAGCCAAAAACGATCAAGAACGGATTCAAGCAATGAATGATGAATTAAAAGCTTTAGAAAAGGCAAACACTTGGGAAACACAAACATTGCCCAAAGGACGGAAAACTATAGGGTGTAGATGGGTTTACAAAATTAAAACTAAATGGGATGAGACATTGGAAAGATATAAAGTTCGATTAGTAGCTAAGGGATATAGTCAAGAATATAAATTTGACTATGATGAGACATTTGCTTCAGTTGCTCGAATGACGACTGTCAGAACCCTTATATCTATAGCATCAATTAAAAAATGGTCTATCTTTCAAATGGATGTAAAAAATGCCTTTCTGAATGATAACTTAGATGAAGAGGTCTGCATGGATCCTCCACCAGGTTTAAACTTAGCACATGGAAAAACTCTTAGGTTACAAAAAGCCTTGTATGGATTAAAACAAGCTCCCAAAGCTTGGTATAATAGATTTAGTAATCTAATGACTCAACTTCATTCTAAATCTTGTTTTACTGATAGTGCATTGTTTGTTAAGCCTTCCAATGCAAGGATGGTCATACTAATACTCTACGTAGATGATATGATAATCACAGGAGGTGATAAGCAGGGAGTAAATCATATCAAAGATGTGCTTAAAGACAACTTTGATATGACAGATCTTGGTTTTTTAAGATATTTTTTTGGTATTAAAGTGACTTACTCACATCGTGGTTATTTTTTGTCACAGACTAAGTATGCAACAGAGATTATTGAGAGATCAGGACTCTCAGATGAGAAACGGGTTGATACTCCAGAGGTTATAAATGCAAAAATGAAGAAGGATGATGAAGAACCTCTACAAGATCCAACCCCATACAGACAAATGATTGGAGCTTTATCTTATCTTTTTATTACTCATCCTGATATTTCTAATGCTATTCATTCAGTCAAGTCAATTTCAGCATGCTCCCACTAAAGTACATATGAGTGTTGTAATGAGAATTATTAGATATATTAAGAACTCTATAAGTCATGGACTGTTTTTGTCATCCTCTTCCTCATTAGAAGTCATTGCATACTCAAATTCTGACTGGGGAGGGGATGTGAATGATAGACGTTCAACTACTGGTTTATGTGTTTTTGTAGGTGACTCTCTAATCTCATGGCGATGCAAAAAACAACAGAAGGTGTCTCTCTCCTCCATTGAAGCTAAGTATTGCGCCATGGCAATGACCATGTTAGAGTTAGTGTAGCTCCGACAATTACTGGAGGACTTGGGAATCCACATCAAAGAACCCTCCAAATTATGTTTTGATAACAAGAGTATTGTGTATATTGCAAGCAACCATACGTTCCATGAGAGGACAAAACACATTGAAATGGATTGTCACTATATTCGCGAAGAATTTTTGCGAAAGACTATCACATTGCCCTATGTTCCATCAGAGTATCAATTAGCGGATTTCTTCACCAAAGCACTTCCGTCACCTAGATTTCACTTCCTACTTGGCAAACTCTCGGTTGTTCCACCATGAGTTTGAGGGAAGGTGTTAAGATATAGTTAATATATAAAATATATATATATATATATTTTTAGTTATGTAAACCAAAATACCCATTAGGGATATTTCGGTATTTTCACCAAATAGGCGTCAGCCCCTAATGGGCTGACATTTTATTGTTTTTTGTCTTTTGTATTTTTTGTTTATTTTATTTTATTTTTTGTGATGCAAAAGGCGCAGCCCATATGACTGTTGGAGCTGCCCCAACGGTCAAAAATGTGACCGTTGGGTGCAGTCCCAACAGTCATATGCTCAGCCTCTTATTCTCCCATTGTACTATAAATAGCCCTCATGGGGCCATGTGTTTATATAACTCTTTGAGAGTGCCTTTTATGCAATAACAATTTGTTAAGACCCTTGTGTGGGTGGTTTCCTTGATTCAATCAAGTATTCTACTTGATTGAAAGTGTGTTCTTGCATGTGTATCGGATTCAATCCACTTCATTACAAAAGTGTGTTTTTGCGTGTGTATCGGATTCAATCCACTTCATTACACTAATCACATAGTCAACTTAAAAGAAAAAAAATTAGTGATAAATAAGGTGAAGCATGATGAAATTTTTAATGATAAGAATGCCTCAAAATATCATGGTCAAACTAAATATGGTTTATTGATCAGAATGCAGAAAATACAAGGAATCAATTGTGCCAGAAGAAGAGTGCGAGAAAGAATCTGTCTATGTCAAAGCTTCAAGAGTGACTGCATTGCATAAGATATAATATATTCAAAATAAAAGATCAGGGCTCTCTAAGAGCAACAAGGAGTATGGTGCATAGTAATCTTAGAACATTGAAAAATCAATCCCCAAATGCTTACACATTATAAATAAAATGTGTGATAAGGATAGTTCTAGAAGTTTCTTACATATAAATTGGGTATGCCTACTCCATCCATTTCATCAGCAGGATTGTGCATTGTTTCATTTGATACATTAATCATTAAGTAAGAAAGAGCAACAAGGGTGCTGATAAAAATGAGTAGCATCCCAGACACCAAAGTCATCTTCTCTTACAGGTAAAACTCCAATTATGACAGCATTTCCATCTTATGAAGCAGAAACAGTTAAAGCAAGATGTACATGGTGATGAAACAGATGCATAGCTTCATGATATTTTAAAATTCATTTCACTATTATTTGAAGGTCTATTCATACAATATTTATTCACAGAACACATTAAGCTAAGAAAGAAAAACCATATTTTATTCATGTCTTCAAACCTACTGCTCCAATAAAAATGGCAACATTGAGTGCTTAAAATGTATCATTTGTAACTCATCAGCTTATGTCTAAAGATTAATAGGGATGTATATTTAAAATTTTCAGCTTAATGTTCCACTTTATTGTTTCACTTGTATCATGATACACGGAGAAAGAAACATTAACTTGCCTCTTCTTTCTGAATTCCAAGTTGTTCAAGTGATGGAACACTTCCCCATCCACCAATCACATCCATGCTGGTATCAGGAAGAGGTCCAAGTGTTTCATGGACTTTGAAGCAATCCCTGATTTTGCATTTGGACTCAACAGACTGGATACATGAGTTCCACCAACACAAAATGTGTAAGCCATTTCTTTTCATATAACAAATAAAAGGAATCACATCTAAAAACAATTACAATAGAGCAGGAATGACAATATGATACACCAACCTTACGAAATTGTGTATAGACATCAGGCAAACTTCCATAATTAAATGGGAGGTCGTGAAGATGGTACAGAGTACTACCCCAAATAAGTTGTAATTTTGGATTTTTAGAAATTCCATTTGAAGTTGACTGTGATGGAAGCAAGACTCTTTGCAGACCTTTCCTAACAAGTTGTTCAATAAGTGTCTCCTCACTGCATGTTTCCTTGTGCGCATAAATCTGAACACCAGCATAAGGATTACAGCGTTACAATAAACAGGTGAAAGGATGTATGTCCATGGAGCATCATCCAAGAAAGTCACATACTGTATGGGCACCAAAAGCTTCAGAAATGGAAGGAAGTATCTCTTCTGGTTTTCCATGGCATATAAGCAGATTCAATCCCCTTTTTAAAAGATTCTTCTTCAAGTCATCCAAGCTCTCAACCAAAAACTGTGCTCTAAATGCTGCCATAAGACACGTTAAAACAACAAAGTTTAATCAGGAAAAATAATAAACATATACACTAGTACTCTTTTAACCACTTAATCTCATCGAGATACTAAAGTGCACCATTTTTTAACTTATCATGGGTATAGCAAGGTTAAATACCTAAGCAATGTGCATGCTATCAAGAGTATCAAATTCATGACACAATAATCAGTGCATTAGGGATACCACTAAAAATTAATTAGAGAACCTGCGACCTATATGGAATTTGAGTGCCTCATTTCATGTTTCATATTCTCTGCAACTGAACTAAACATCAGCTTCCATCATTCCAACAGTGATTTACATTGCTATCCACGGTGATCAGAATAATGAAGAAGAGAATTTTCTGAGGCAACTTTCTCATCTCAAGCATTTCTTTTCTTTCAGTCATTCTTTTATTTCTCCTGGTCTAGACAACATGGATTCTTCCCATGTATAAAATAAAAATTCTGAATGGCTTTCTTTGGCTACTATAACCTTCCCAACCACAATTTCTTATTTCTTAGAGGAAGTTCATTTCCCTATGAATAAATAAATATTGGGTTTCATCGTTTCTCTGGTCATTTCTTAAACAGCGAGGTCATATCTATACACCAGAGTCATTTCCCTCATTTAATCAATGTTATTGGTAACTTGTATAGTTCACACTGTTTGGCTCTACCCACGAATTAGCCGGGCAATGCCCAGAACAAAGTCGCTTAATCCAACTAGTTGTGAGCTTCACTGATAGTTTAGAAGTATAAATGCATTACAAGCCACAGAAGATTTAAATCTAAAAAGAATTCCAAGGCAAAGCAAGAAATTTGGGCGACATGAACCTTTTTGCTTGTCTCCACTAAGGACTGGACTCAAGTCGGGGTTCGCTGAATCCTGAGTTTTCTTCATACTTCATAATTCAGAGACATACTTAGTAGTTTCAGTGAGGCAAATTATGCTATTCCTTTTTTTCATGTACAGGGTTTTGTTCTAAATGACGCACATATCAGAGCCTTATAGTATAGTCGTATACTCAATGTTTCTGCAGTAACTTTCTCCATACTCAACAGATATTTAATTACATATTCAAATGCCCATGAATGAACATACAGCTTTCCCCTTCGAGGTCATCCTAACCACCATATATAATCTTAGTTCTGGTGAAAATTCGATCACGTAGGAACCATCTCCACAATAAGTTTTATTTGGAAATACCAACCAACAGTACCAGATGTAAAATTTCCTATTTGCATTTTTTTGTCTTCAGTTTACCTTGAGGCTATCCTTGGCATCTTTTTCCCACTCAACTAATTCCACAAAACCGGATTTTTTTTAATAAACAGAGTAACAATTATGATACGACCAATTACGCCGAAATCTAAATGAAATTCAACTCAATCCTTCATGTGTTATAAATTAAAAAAAGAAAAAATTGTTGGTTGAATGATTTTCTATTAACACATAAATGAAATTCATGCTAACTAGCGGAATCCTACATACCTCCAGTTTTGGAGAACCCAAAATAGTGGGTAGTCCCAAATAGCCGCGGATCGACGCAATAGACCGGCAAGACGGCTTCTGATGACTTCCACGCCGAGAACAGAGCCTCATTATCCAAAATCCTCAAATCATTCCTGAACCAAACGATGGTCACACCCATGCCATCTCTCTTCAGCTGATTGGAAGTGTACCTACGTAATGCTCTACCTGCAACAGCTTCTATCTCTTCCTTGCCCATCTGGGGCACCTCCAAAACACTTCCCGCGTTGCTGGTGGGTCTAATTGTACCGTGAGAACTCATGTTCAACTTGTGGGGATGGGATGTCATGGTGGTGAGTTTTGCAGAGAGTGGGAGGGAAGAGATAGAGTTAAGAATGAGAGAGAAAGAGTTGGTGATGAACTTTTTAGTGAGAAAAAGCGATGGTATGGAGTTGGGGTTTAGAGAGAGAGAGGAAGTGAAGAGCTGTTTAGAGAGAGAAAGGGAAGCGGTGGAGGAAGACAGGAGAAG
This sequence comes from Nuphar pumila, assembly GCF_984573655.1. NCBI lineage: Eukaryota > Viridiplantae > Streptophyta > Magnoliopsida > Nymphaeales > Nymphaeaceae > Nuphar > Nuphar pumila. Next base: position 7,176,930 of record NC_143254.1, on the reverse strand, counting down.
AGTCATGGCTATTATGGCTGGTGGCGATCAGAGCGAGTGAAAATGAGGGGAGTCCACGTGGGCGATGGATGACGTATTCTGGGCTTGATAATCTTGGTGGCGTGGCCTTTCTTGAGTCGGTGGTACGATGGCTTTTGACGACGTCCAAGAAGAGCACCATAAAGAATGGAAGAATGTTGCTGCCACGTGGCGTTTTTGACCGGCTAGGTTGATGAATGGGGCTCTGAGGATGATTTTGTGGATGCTCTGTCGATGGTTGGGTAATGCAAATTGGTAGGATCCAGGAAGGTGGTTTTGCATTATTTGGTTGATTTGGATATGATTCAGATCGAACCTTCATATATTTAGTTGGTCCGGATCCAACCCGTTTGCATCCTTAGGAATGGTTCATTTCAAACGCAGACTCATTTGCACGACACCCACATGATGCAACAATACAGAGGAACACCTTGTGGAGACTTGAACCTCCATGTTTTTTGCTCTTGCAGATGTTGGATGTTAGTGATGTTCAGTTTAGTATTATCCATTATTGTTGTTTGCCTTTTTCCTTTTTCATGTTAGATTCAATACTGATGTTTTTAAAAGCTTAGGGCAATGATGAACAAGCGAAAAAAAGAATTGTATTTTGGAGAAGCAGGTTATATGTTCTTCCAAGAACACGCAGGTGCGTGTTTTCGGGTCTGAATGAGCGCCACATATGTAAGCACGTGCGGCTCATTTCACTGTGTGTTAGCATCACTTAGCATCGGAGTCTAGTGCGTTTGCAAAGACTTAAGCCCCCTTTTTATGTCATTAGCCCTATAAAATGATGTTTTGAGTAAAAGACAAAAATATTCTCTCACCAAAAATGGTTAAAAATCATCATCATTTTCGCCCTAAGGAGTAAACTCATCTGCTTTAACAGGAGCTCCTCGCAATATGTCACCCTAAATGTTTTGGATCACCCTTTGGTGATGCACCATCTATTGTAACAGGAGCTCTGATTGACGACGCACTCTTTACCGTCATCTTCTATTGTCAGAGCACCCTTTGTTTCCGTCTGTTGTCGTCGAAGCACCTTTTGTCGTCGTCTGCTGCCGCCAGAGCACTCTTTGTCGTCACTGTCGTCTATTATCGTCGGAGCACCCTTTGTCGTTGTTTGTTCATAAGAAATAGTTGACTTACCAGAAAAAATAGCATTCAGAGATAATGATGATAACGTCAAACTGAGTAGAGTAACAATTTAATATAGAAATCAAATAAGAGAGTAACGATTTACAGTAAAAATTAAATCAGATAGTAGCGATTTACAATAGAAATCAGATAAGAGAGTAGCGATTTATAGTAAAAATCAAATCAGAGAGTAGCGATTTATAGTAAAAATCAAATCAGAGAGTAGCGATTTACAGTAAAAATCAAATCAGAGATTAGCGATTTACAGTAAAAATCAGATCAAAGAGTAGCGATTTATAGTAAAAATCAGATCAAAGAGTAGCGATTTATAGTAAAAATCAGATCAGAGAGTAGTGATTTACAGTAGAAATCAGATCAGAGAGTAACGATTTACAGTAGAAATCAGATCAGAGAGTAATGATTTATATTAGAAATCAGATCAGAGAGTAACGATTTATAGTAGAAATCAGATCAAAGAGTAACGATTTACAGTACAAATCAGATAAGAGAGTAGCAATTTACAGTAAAAATCAAATCAGAGAGTAGCGATTTACAGTAAAAATCATATCAAAGAGTAGCGAGTTACAGTAAAAATCAAATCAGTGAGTAACGATTTATAATCGAAATCAGATCAGAGAGTAGCGATTTATAGTAAAAATCAAATAAGAGATTAGCGATTTATAATAAAAATCAGATCAGAGAGTAACGATTTACAGTAGAAATCAAATCAGAGATTAGCGATTTAAAGTACAAATTAGATAAGATAGTAGTGCTTTATAGTAGAAATCAAATCAGAGACTAGTGATTTACAATAAAAATCAGATAAGAGAGTAGCGATTTACAATAAAAATCAGATAAGAGACCCCTCCAAACAATTTGAATCAACAACATCAAATATTTTTTGAACTCATTCGGCTGCTACCAACGATGTGTAGGTCAATGGGCATCCCGTCAGCTGGTGGACACCAACCAATCAACCACGACTGGTAGCACATCAATTCGTCAGTCATCGACCGTGATCCCCCTTGGACAGTGAGAGAGGGAGGGTTTTCTAACCCTAACTCCCTTCATTTTTCCACCAAAATCCAACAGAAATTATAGTTGTTGTCAAACAGATGTGATAGGCAATATGTGGTCGGCCATGCCCAATTTGTGGGACCCCCCATTTGATAGAGGGAGAGCCCCCACCAGCCACTGGTAGCCGTGATCCTCCTTTAACCCTACACTCCTATTTTACCTTGTTCATCACAGGAGAGAGGGATGTGAGTTGATCCGGTTCACTTCTAAATCGGTTTGATCTCATGAACCCCTCCCCTCAACTATCACTCTACTGAAACATATTCAAATGACAAGAATCGATTCTCAACCTCAAATGATACCTTTAACCATGGATTTGATCTAAATCCAATTTTGGCCCATCCAAATCCATCTCCATTATACCTCGGTCCAGCCCAAAAACCTATAAACTCAAACCCAACCTTTGATCCAAACATAACCCATCTAACCCGACTCTACTGAAACCCAATATCACCCCAAACCCACAGGGTCAAACTCAAACTCAAACTCAAAGCTTAACCAAGCACCCAAAACAGGTACAAGACCTAGGATCCAAACATACACCAAGAGCTATAGAGCAATGAGTCAAATATTGGTTTCATAATGAGTATGGTGATGAGATGGATGCTCCGAAGTTCATAGCTCAAAATAGTCCAACTGCATTCTTGGATTGGATTTATGCAATGGAGTGTACTTTTGAACATTACCAATTTCGAGAACACTAAAAAGTCCTCTTAGCAACTATCATGTTTCGAGATATAACAAGGCTATGATGGATGAGCGTGAAACTCAGTTGCAAATGTAAAAGACTAGAAGGAATACCAACTTGGATTAAATTGAAGAAGTTGATACTTGTCATGTTCGTAGAAAAACCAATGTATGCTTTTGACTTAAAAAATACCAAAACTCAATTACATAATACCTTGTTAGAGCCTAACTCAAATGAGCTTTCATTTAATTCCATTCAAAACCTATCAGAAATCACATATCCACTTAAAGATGATTTGGATCCAAACCTATTTTACTGGATCCACTTGAACTCACCTTGCATCCTAAATATTTAGCCCTAGACTCACTTGACCCAATCCAAAGTGACCGGCTGCAAACCCTACACATATCTAAATATATGCATGGTACAAACCCTCATAACCAGATCCAAAATAGTCATATACCTCTTTTGCCTACCACAAGCCCGCTTCAAACTTTCATCTTGCCTGGATCGGATCTGTTTAGGCTTCTACTAATAGTTATGGATGAAGTTCCTTCCGAGTGGATGGAAATTTTGTTTTTCAATGTTCTCTAGGTCTGTTTGACATATTTTACTTAAGAAGCATCTCACATGACTTTGGTTTGTTTTAAAAGAATATTCATGGTTTCAGTATGTGTGTTGGGGTAGTTCCTACTCGGTTTGTTCAATTTATAAAGCAACACTGAGATCTATTTCTATATTATGGGTTCATAACCCACAAGGTGAAACTAAATGGAAAAAAGCACAAGCGGGATCGACTTGAGGGCAAGTCTTATCCATCCTGAGGAGAATGATCCAAGAGCAGAAAACTCGAGTCAATAAAGGATTCGTTTGGATCCATTTTTTAGAATTTTTTTTTTTATATTTGTCTTTAGATATTGGATCATTGTCTTTGATCTGACCTACTTGCAGGCTGCCATGCTCCAGCCCTGTAGGTTGGAACAAGCGGCACCCAACATCATTTCTTAGATAAGTCATGTAACATTTCTCATCTTAGCAATCCAGTAAGATCAACAAACTCAACACCTTTTTTTTTTTGATTTATAACTTGAAGACCTTTTGGCTCTAGATAAGTGGAAGTTTATATCAAAGTTTTATTATTAGAACAAGTAAAATTAATGAATATCAATGACCTTTGGCTCTTGAAATACCCCAACTCTAAAAGCAAGGTCATCCCCTGGCTAGTCTCGGACCATAATGGGTTGTTGATTAATTGGGCTCTTTTCTGCCACCCTAGGCTCCTTTCAAATCCTTCAACTTCTGGGCTCTCAAACATGATTGCGAGGCACAAGCGATCGTCCATGGAATGCGATGTTTGCACCATAGTGACAAACATTTTTATCGGCAATTTCTCATTTTTCAAAAACTCTCAAGAAATTGAAAACATTTCATAAATCTCACATTTTTTTCGGCAAAATCTTGGCAATAAAAAAATAAATTAAAAAATATACAATTTATTTTGTATAAGAAAATATTAATAACAATTATTTAAAAATAAAAATACACAAATTTTCACGATAAATAGCTGTTTAAAACGTAAATATCGTGTTTAAATCACAGTATTTATGTTTTTTTCATAAATCTCATGATATTTTGAAAATCTCATGAGAAATTGCCGTTTTAAACTTTTAGACGATTTCTAGTGATATTATTGCGAGATTTTCATAAATCTCACGATATTTGTCACTATGGTTTACACTAACCTCCTCCCTAAAAAAAATCTCTCCACTTAGGTCAAATCCTTAGTGGAGCACAAATCAAAGCCATTTCTTCATAGCTAGAAAGCCGCCAAGCTAACATGAAAAATGAAGATCAAGAGAATGTCACGAGAAAGCTTCAGCTTAAAGAGGAACTCCAGATTCTTATAAACATGGAAAGAATCCATGTAGAAGCAAAGGTCCCAATGTCGCTGGTTGAACGAAGGAGACCACAACACCCGACTTTTTTCACTCCCTCAATAACAAGAATGTCCTGAGGAATCACATTGGTTCCCCCACTCGAGAGGACGTGGTCTCCATCAATTCTCCTTATGAAATCAAAGCTAAAGTCATAGAGTACTTTTTCAATCTTTTCAAGACCAGCCTGTTAGGAAAAACCACGAGCAACAGACAATCAAAAGGAAACAAAGAACAAGAACGATCAAACTAAACACAAGAAGAACACAGATTTTACGTGGAAAAACCTCTCCTCAAATTCGAGAGAAAGTAAAAAACCACGGCCGCCCAGAGAGAAATATTATTACTCTTAACAGACAGTTACAACTCGGGAAAGAAAAGCGAGAATATAAACAAGGCAAGGGCGACAACCCTAACCCTAACCAAATCGGGTCGGATCTACTGAAAACCGGGTCCCAAACATAAGCCCCAGAAAAAATTTCTTCTTGGGGGGGGGGGGGGGGGGGGGGGGGGCGCTGCCCCCCTATAACCCCCCGCCAGGGGCGGCCCCCCCTGGACCCCCGGCCGCTGACCGCACAGCGGGACCCACGCCCGGGGAGCCCCCGGACCCCCTTCCTGCAAGAGCAAAAACAGTGAATCAGGCTCCACAACCTCCCCCTATCCCCGTTCCCTAGAGTGAGAGACCCCTAGGTCATGGCAACAGAGAACCACATTCTTGTCCAGGAGGTATCCATGGAGCAGATCAACAAGGCAACCTTTGATCTCAACCCCATTAGTGCCCCAAGCCTAGACGACTTTTCAGGTTTCTTTTTCCAGTGTTTCACAGTGGTAATTCAAGATTTATTTAGCAAAAGGCAAGCTCCTGAGACGAATTAATTGCACCCACATAGTCCTCGTTCGGTCGTTTCAAAAGTAAAAGGGACAAACAAACTCCGTCCAATAGCCTTTGTAATTTCATCTGCAAAATCATCACCAAAGTCAAGGTGAACAAGATGCAAGGGATTCTCGAAATTCAACCATCATCCATTTTTAAAAGGGAGAAGTATTCAGGAAACCATACTTTTGATGCATGAAATGATAGATTCAATGTTGACCAACACAAGAAAACTGACTTTCATGGCATGTTTCTATTTCCCTTCCTATGCTGTCATCATCAATGGGGAAGTTAGTAAACAATTCTAGGGTAGCTGGGGGTTTTGCCAAGGTGATCTCATGTCCCCCTATTTGTTTTCTGTTGATCATAGAAAGGCGCTCCCACCACCTCAACTAAGCAGTGTCCAACAACCTCCTCTTCTCGATCTTGATAAAGGACTTCCAATGATGCCATTCTTTCTTTCTTTTTCGATGATGCCTTATTCTTCCTCGGACAGCATAGACGGTTCCTCTTTAATTTTCCTGAGGCAATGTGCACCTTCAAAGGCGTCTCCAGCAGGCTCCAAATTAGCAAAAAGAAATTCATCTTCATTTCATGCAATCTTTCCCCCCTCATACATCCAACATTGTTCGTAAATGGAATGGATAAAACCCACATGAGCTCCCAAACACCTACCTTGGTGTTCTGCTTTTCAAGGACAAACTAAAAAATAGTACGTGTGAACCTCTGATCTTTAAATTTCATCCAAATCCAAGCTTGGAGTGGTAGACATTTGTCAATGACACCTAGAGTTGTGTTGATTATAAAATTAGTTCTCTCTTCCTTCCCCCTCTATTGGACAGGTTCCTTTCGCTGACCCCATAAAGTCCTTAGGGTCATGGAAGGACTAATACAGAACTTTCTCTGGGATGTCTCCTCCCATCAACACCACCACCTCCTGTCCTAGGACTAAGTCTGCAAACGTCGGGATGAGTAAGGCTTGGGCATCTAAAAATTGTCAAAAATGAACCTAGTGAGTCTTGCCAAAATCACGGTATTTATGTTTTTTCATAAATCTCATGGTATTTTAAAAATCTCGTGAGAAATTGTCGTTTTAAACTTTCAGGCAATTTTGCACGATATTATCTCGAGATTTTCATAAATCTCGCGAGCTATCGACATTTGTCACTGTGATCCCAATAGAGGTTCCCATGGTTGGAAGGATATTAAACAAGAAGCATATGCAATTCTCCCTCATGACCAGTAGGAGATTGGAAAGGGTACAGACATATCCATTTGGTTTGACCCCTAATACCCCCATGTTACACCTTCTCCCTCCATTACACAAGGGGTCACGTATCACAACCTCGAGGAATCCTTGCTCAGTGTCCCAGAGACAGTTAAAAGAAGCCACAATGCACAAACATGGGACCTAGATAAAGCCAACCTTCTCAAATGGTTCCCTTCCTCGAACTTTAGCTCAAAATTAGCTTGAGAAGCCATAAGAGAACATGGAACCACAAACCACATTTTTGAGATGGTTTTGGGTCAAAAAAGTCTTTCCCAGGGCTGTTCTAATTCTTCGTTGGGCACTTGGAGACCAACTCCTTACCCATGATAGACTCCATAAGCTGGGATTTCAACTTTCTAGCCAGTGCGAGTTGTGTAAGTCGACTTCTGAAGACCCCCCTCATCTACTTTGACTCTGCCCTATTGTTGCATCTCTTTGGCAAGCTAAAGTGTTTGGCTTGCAAGCAGTAAGTTGAGTGTAAATCCTATTGCTTACAAGTAAATTCTATTATTTTTAACTCTACAAAATTATTTATTTTTTTAAATGAGCTAGCTCACTGGCGTAAATTGGAAGCCCGATTTACAAAAAAATCTAACAAAACTATGAGATTATCTAGGAAAAGCATAAAATAATAAGGAATTAAAATTTTTTAAAATTTGACTAAGATTTGTCTTTTCTCAAAACTGAATAACCTCTTAGATCTCTAATATTTTTTATAGATGAGTTTTCTAATTACAATCAAATTAATTAACTTATTTAGATAACTTAAAAAATATATACCGATACCACCGCACCTGGCTCACCGTGCCTTTTAGACCATCAACACCAAGTAGATTCATAGGGGGAAGCGCACTCCCCTGGAATCGTGCTTCCTAAGCAAGAAGTGTCACACTTCCTCCAAAAGAAGGATGCATGAGGAAAACTTGTTTCCCATTTGGGGGAAGCATGCTTCCCACTCACTTTCTGTGGCCGGTGAAAGCTGCCTCTTCCTGATGACGCACCCACGGCATCCTGCAGACGGCAATGAGAAAACCCTTTTTCAGTTTTCCCCTCTATCGTCAGGCGATGGGGGTTGCCATGAGGGTGTGTCGCCAAGAAAATAGCGGTCTTCGACGGTCGATTCATCGGCGTCAAGGGCCATCCGATGACGTACGACATCCAAGGCACTCTGTAGTTTCATTTTCAGCTGTGGGGCTGTGTCGGGCGACAAGTTTTGTCGGTGGTGCATCACCGGTGGAGCTCCGTGTGCATCGCTGGCGGGGCTCCGGTGTGGGTCGCCGGCAAGCCGAAAGGGTGAACTCCCCTCCCCCCCCCCCCCTTCCGGTTTCACCGACTTCTGTAAACAGAAACCTTCGGGTTTCTATTTTTGTTTTTTATCGGTGGAACCGGGTATGGGTCTAACCTGGATCTGGTCAATATTGGGCCAAACCCGGATCCGATCAATACTGGGTCTGACCCAGATCCGATTCATGTCAAGTCAAACCCAGATCCAGTAATAACTGGGTTGGACCCGGATCAAGTTATAACTGGATCAGACTCGGATCCAATAAGGGTTCGGGCACTATAGCCTGAACCGGATCAGGAATTGATTCAGTCTTTTTCAAGACCGGTTCGAAGCTATTTTTGACCGATTTCTTCCACTTTATCACCGGTTCTGAGATGCTAAGACCCAGTTTTCATAAATATAAGAAGATACAGGGATTTTGGCATCCGATTATAGGGTTTTTGTGAACTTTTGTTCATACTTAACGTTGGTTCATAAGGTTTAGAATTGGTTCAGACCCTTGAATGACCAGTTTGGGGTTATTTTAGACTGATTTAGAGTGCTTTCAGACCAATTTCTTCTTGAGAACCTGGGGTTTTACCCATTCAGGCTTGAATTTTGTTATTGTTCATGCATTTATTTATAATTATGCATGCATAAATGAATGTATAACATTGGCATCAAGGATAGCTAGATGACTTAGTGAATTCATGTCACCAAAGTGACTGAATACACGTATGTTGTCAAATTTTTGTACTATCATATAAATTTAGCAAATATTATTGTTGTACTTAGATGCATGAAATGATAAACGACCCAAAGGTAATTTTTATCATGTTTGGAATTTAGGTAGGGTAAAATGAGGCAAATGTGTTGAGATACATCACACATGTGTATCCAAAGGTGTCATGTGTTGATGATCTAGCTTCACATGAGCCTCAATTTTACCAACTATAGTCGGTAGGCATAGTGATTACGCGTGTCGAAGCTCTTACCAAAGTAGGACTCCGATGACCCCCTACACTCACCTGAAAATAAGCATATTTAAGGCCTTTTATTTATTGCTTTTTCCATTTGGTTTTGTCTCGTATATGCTTTCTTTTGATATTTTGTCATGCAGTTTCTAGTTCTATGATTTTAGATGGCTCAAGTTCTATACATTTTCTTGATAGATCTAACTTTAGTGATTGGAAAGAAATTATTCTTTTTATATTAGGGTATATGGATTTAGATCTGACCCTAAGGATAAATGAACCTGTTGCCCTCACTAATCAAAGCACTGCTGATCAAAAGATTGTTTTTGAGAAATGAGAGTGCTCGAATAGGCTTAGCCTATTGCTTTTGCAATCTAAAGTGGCTAAGAATATTTGCAGTGCTATCCCACAATACAGGATAGTGAGGGATTTTTTGAGTGCTATTGAAGCACAATTTGTGAGTTCAAATAAAGTCAGAGCCAGTACCCTAATGTCAAAGCTTATAACTATGAAAATTTTTAGAGGGGGTAATATTCGTCATCATATTTTGGAAAAGAGAAACATAGTGTCTCAGCTAAATGACATGAAGCTGGCCATTTCTGATTCTTTTCTAGTGCATTTGATTTTGTTGTCCTTACCTTTAGAGTATGGACCTTTTAAAATTTCTTACAACACACATAATGATGAATGGACACTCAATGAACTTATGTTCAAGTGTGTTGAAGAGGAAAAGAGATTGAAAGGAGAGAAGGTGCAAAGTGCACATATGACTTCTCATAGCTCCAAGGTAGGACAAAAAAGAATGCATTCAAGAAAAATGCTAGAAAGAAGCCAGTAGAGGATAAGACAACCCAAGGCAAGCAATCTGACTATGTTCTCATAAAGTGCTTCTTTTGCAAGAAAAAGGGATACAAAAAGATATATTGCATAAAGTATAAGAAGTGGTTGGAAAAGAAAGGTAATTTGTCATTTGTTTCTCATGAATGTAATTTATTATAAATTCCTGAAAATAGTTGGTGGATTGACTCTGGTGCTATTGTTCATATTTTCAACTGTCTGCCGTTGTTCCTGAACAGAAGGGAACCAACAATGCATGAGAAGAGCATCTATTCGAAGAACAAGATGTGTTCGCATGTGAAGGATGTTGGGACCGGCAAGATCACTTTAGATACAAACATAGATTTGGATCTGCATGATGTCTTTTATGTTTCAGCATATAGTAGAAACTTAATTTCAATTTCAAGATTGAATAAATTTGGATATTGCTTTAAATTTGAAAATTCTAAGTTATTCATATACAGAAATTCTATTGAAATTTGTTTTGCATCAGTTTATGATGGTTTATATAAATTAAACGTGAAGATTCAAACTCAGGAGTCTTTGACTTTTGAATACGCATTAGTTGGAAATAAACGTAGCATGATTAATGATAAATCTTACATGCTTTGGCATCGAAGGTTGGGTCATATCTCTAAAAAGAGAATAAAGAGACTCATAAAATGAAGGAATCTTAAAATCTTTAGACTTTACCGACAATGACCCATGTGTTGATTGCATAAAGGCTAAGCATACAAACACATATAAAAAGGGTGACAACCATAGTAGTAAGATATTGAAGATAGTCCATACAGATGTATGTGGACCGTTTACCCCTTGTTACACAGGCGAGAAATATTTTGTCACCTTTATTGATGACTATTCACGATATATGTATCTCTATTTGATCTTTGAAAAAATTGATTTTTTTCAGATGTTTAAGGAATTTAAGAAGTAGAGAGACAAACCAATAAAGTTATTAGGATAGTCAGGTCTCATAGAGGTGGCGAATATTATGGTAGATTTACTAAGATGGGATAAAGGGAAGGACCATTAACACGATTTCTAAAAGAGCAAGGCATTGTGCCTCAGTATACCATGCCTGATAGTGCATACCAAAATGGTGTAGATAAAAGAAGAAATCGTACGCTTAAAAAAATGGTTAGGGTCATGTTGAATTATTCAACACTTCCCATGAAGTTGGAGGATGAAGCCTTAAGGACTGTTGTGCATATTTTGAATAAGGTTCCTACAAAATCTGTGCCTAAAACTCTCTGCGAGTTGTGGACAAGTATAAAACCATCAATGTCTTATATGCACATATGGGGATGTCCCGCAGAGGCCAAGTTGTATAACCCTCACATTAAAGCTTTTGAATCAAGAACAATCAGTGGATATTTCAATGGTTATCCAGAGAGATCAAAATGATACAAGTTTTATTGCCCATCTCACCCACCAGAGATTGTTGAAACGGATAAGGCAAAATTTCTTGAAGATAGTTCAGTAGGATTAAGTGCACTTCAAAACCTTAGTTTTGAAGAATTATAGGATTCAGTTTCACCACCTGTTAAAGAAAACACCGAAAGATACTGCATTATTATTCTTAATGATGATGTTGTTGATCATCCAGTTGTTGATGCACAAATCCAAAGTAAACCTATTATGAACAATGCAAAAGAGCACGAACAGGATGAACATGTTCAATCTGAGCCTGAAGAACGACCTGTTTAGAGATCCACAAGAGTTAGAAAATCTGTCATACATCCTGATTATGTGGTGTACTCTCAGGCGCCTGATGATTTCATAGATATAGATGATGACCCGTTGAATTTTATGGAAGTTGTTGAAAGCAAACAATCTTCACACTAGATAAAAGTCATGAAAGAAGAGTTAGACTCTATGGCTAAGAATCAAGTGTAGAATCTTGTTGAGTTGCCTAAGGGAGTAAAATCCGTAGGATGTAAATGGGTCTTTAAGACCAAAAAAGACTACAAAGGTAACATAGAGAGACATAAGGCAAGATTGGTTGCTGAAGGGTTCACCCAGATGGAGGGCATTGACTATAATGAGACATTTTCTTCTGTCTCAACTAAGGAGTCAATGAGGATAATTTTGGCCCTCGTAGCTCATTATGACTTAGAGCTACATTAGATGAATGTGAAAACAATGTTCCTCGTTGGGGATTTGAATGAAGAGGTATATATGGAACAACCTCTTAGTTTCTCTGAAGATGATTGTTTGGTTTGCAAGCTTAACAAATCAATATATGGATTTAAACAGGCCTCTTGACAATGGTATATTAAATTTTCTCAAGTCATTGTGACTTTTGGGTTTACAAAAAATATTATTGATCAATGTATATACCTTAAGGAAAGTGAGAGTAAGTTTATTATATTGATATTGTATGTGGATGACATTTTGCTTGCAACCAACGATATAAAGTTGCTTTCAGAGACAAAACAGTTTCTTGCATCATATTTTGATATGAAAGATATGGGTGAGGTTGCTCATGTACTTGGCATTGAGATCCGTCGAGACAGAGCAAAAGGTTTTCTAGGCCTCTCTCAAAGATTATACATCAACAAGTTATTAAAATGATATGGGATGGAGAATTGTTCTTCTAGTTCAACACCCATATCAAAGGGTGACAAATTGAGCCTAAAGAATAGTTTATAGAACAAAATTGACAAAACACAGATGAGTGCTTATCCATATACACCAGTTGTTGGCAACTTGCAATATGCACAAACTTGTTCACGTCCAGATATTTCCTTCGCATTAGGGATGCTTGGTAGATTTTAGTCTAATCCAGGCATATCTCATTGGAAGGCTGCTAAAAAAGTCTTGTGGTATTTGCAAGGGACAAAAGACTATATGTTAATGTATCATAAAGTTAATTACCTCGAGGTCGTTGGCTACTCAGATGCGAACTTAGGGGGATGCCTTGATAATAGAAAGTCTATTATTGGGTATGCCTTCTTACTTGCTGGAGGAGCGATCTCTTGAAGGAGTGAGAAGTAGACGACCATTGTTGCTCACACCATGAAGGCAGAATTCATAGCATTGTACGAGACTACCTCGCAGGCCATATGGTTGAAGAACTCCATATCACAGTTAAAGGTGGTCAATTCCATTTAGAAGCCACTGAAAGTCTACTGCGATAATGAAACTGCGATGTCTTTTTCGAACAACAACAAAAGTACTATATCATGCAAGCATATGGAGCTAAAGTATTTTGTTGTTAAAGAAAGGACAGAGAATCATCTAGTGCATATTGTCAATATTGGTACAAAAGATATGATTGTTGATCCTCTTACTAAAGGGCTAACACCAGGATTATATTCTGAACATGTATTAAGAATGGGCTTGTTAAACCCTTTTTGACATATCATATGAATAAAATGATCACATACAGTTTATTGATTCTCATTATGTTTGTTGTTAATCTCATAAGGATTAGAGATTTAACTAAGGATCTTTAGAATAAATTTGTAAAGGCCAATCTATTTATCAAGTCATTCCCATAAAGTTTACTGGTTTATCGTCAAAACAAGTGGGAGAATGTTGGGATAAGCCATACATAGTGGCAGTTACCCACATATGGTAATTTTTTCCTTATAGTGTCCCTTCTGATAAACATAAGGAAATTTAGGGAGGGAACGGTTACCCTAACTGTTTCTCTGCTGCTGCTATATAAACGGGTGTCAATGAGAAACTCGAATGAGGGAAAAACGTACAGAAGGGTTAAGGAAAGAAAAATACCTTCTCTGAGTTTTTTAGCTAAAGAGAGAAGAGGGATCCTGCTCATCGACTACTGAAAGAGCCTGCGCTCATTGGAAGGCTGCAGTCCGACTGAGAAGCGAACTCATCCCGATCCAGCCATCAACACCTACCGCCAGCCACCAATTCAGGTTCACCGATGGCGGCATCAGATACGCTTTTCCTTTTTCTGTTTTGTTGTGCACAGGTTTCTGGAGGAACCCCAACACTTTCTTCTCGCATCCTTTTTGTTTCCCACTTGTTTTTCTTTTGCTTCCCATCGGCTTCTCCCCTTGTTCCTTTTTTGCTTCCTTTTCGTTTTCCTCCCACTTTTCTTTTATGTTTTTTTATCATATCCTCCTTGTTTCCCCTTCGTTCCTTTATGGCTTCCTTCATATTTCCTTTTTCGCTTTACTCATTTTCACAATCTCTTTCAAAACAAAGCCCTCTTCATCCTTCATGATTCATACTACTTTTTAACACTGGCTTCCACTTCATGCTTTGCTTCGCTTCCTGATAACTATGGAACTCGGTTGAGCTCAAGCACTGCTCATCCAGTTGCCACAGCCAAGTGACTAATTTGGCAAGAAGCAAGTAAACCTCTACAAATTTGAGGAGGTTGTTACTGCATTCAGTGGATTGAATGGATCAATTATCCCAAATTGGGTCCGATTTAAAATATTGGGTTTGGTCTTAATGACTGTGTTATGGATGTGATCAGACCCGTCAAAACATATTTAAACCAGATCATATCAGATAAGATCCATTTGGATGAAGTGGATCTATTCGTTCTAACCCTTTTGGGGTTGGATCTAGTAGACAGATTGGATTGCACATAGCATATTGGATCTGGTGAGCAGGCTAGACCTGATGGATCAGTTTGTCTCAGATGGATCCTATTTAGATCAGACCAATATATTCACATTTTATCAAACTATTTCGATCTGGTTGAGCTATATTGGATCGGGTGGATTCATGATGGATCAGATAATGTTCTACCTGGCTCATTTAGATTCAGTCAAATAAGATTGGATCTGGCCTGATTGAACTCGGTAGGCACAAATGGACTAAGTTGAACCAGATGTCATCCAATCAAGAGATTGCACTCACATTGGTCTATTTAGATTACAGAAAAACAAGTTTGGTTTTGGTTGAACCTGAATGAATACAATAGAACCAATTGAACCAGTTTGCTTTCAGTCAAAAAGTGGTTGGACACGTTGGACTGTATTCAATATAAAGGCTACTGAACTAGAACTCGAGCTGCACCACATGCCCCCCACAACCAGGTTTGAGGGACTTCCACCTTTCACAAATCGAGGTCAATCCTTAACTTGTTTATTGAATGATTATGGTTGATATCATGGGTCAATTTCATTTTTCACAAATCTAGGTAAGTCAGCTTATTTATTGATTTTTTATGATAGATATCATATTCATGGGTTAATTTCATGGGTTTTGGATTGGTTTAAGGTAACCGAACAATGGCTTAGGAGCCTGATATATTCAGTTTTTGAATTTCAACTCAAAACTCAAGGTTTATGGTGAATTCAATTATAATTGTGTTGGATATCTACCCTAATAAGGGACAGGT
The DNA here is from genome assembly GCF_984573655.1 of Nuphar pumila. Lineage (NCBI taxonomy): Eukaryota > Viridiplantae > Streptophyta > Magnoliopsida > Nymphaeales > Nymphaeaceae > Nuphar > Nuphar pumila. The sequence continues at coordinate 7,161,528 of NC_143254.1, read as the reverse complement.
TGGAGACATATTGTTTTTTATGGGTTGTTTATGTTCAATCCTATTAGTATATGGATCTTGTTTGGTTCAGTTGTTGTGATGGATCCATAGATTTGTGTTTGGATCCATGGATTTGAATATAAATATATACATGGATCCAAGCCTGTGCTTTGAAGGCTCATGACTTTATTTATTAGTTTATTTAATATTTGATATGATAATAAGCTTTAAATATAAATGGATCTACAGTTTTCAGCAAAATTTATAGGATGGAAAAGTAAACTCCCATTGGACTTGGATCTAGTTTATGTCATATTAGAATAAATTGCATCCAATCTGACTAACACTTTTTATTTTGGATCTTGGTATATGGATCCAAAAACAGATGCTGATATTACCCAAGGTTTTTCTCTTATCAGGCATATGAATAATGGGAGCATGCATGTTACCATTAAATATTTCAATAGTAAGAGTGTCTTTCTAGCGTTTTATGAAAATATGTGAATATGATTATATCAAAACCTAGACCCAAGGGGTTTGGTGCAGTGGGATGGGCCTAGACCGTTTGAAGGGCGGTCTAGGTTCAAATCCCATGGGTGTCATCCCCATCCTTAAGCCGAAGCTTGGTGACTCCCTGGGGTCGAGGGGTAAGCCTTTGGAGTTTTATGCCGACATGGACAGAGACTGTAAGTACAGCACGCTGAGCCAGCGCGGCTCAGTCTCTGCACCTGGAGCTGTTTCTCTAAGTAAAAATAAAAATAAAATAAATAAATAAAACCTACTAGTTATGTGAAATGAGCACAAGAAAAAATATATGATGAAAAAGTCAGACTAGTCTATGAATAATCTCTCTTTTTTTTTAAGGAAAACATTCATATCATTGGCATTTAAAACAGAAATTTACAAGATGTATGTAAAGGACGAGTTGTCATCCCAATGCCAACATGAAACAGTACAAACGAAAATAAAATTAACCAAGAGTTCTTCACAAGGTCGTTAACAGCAGAATAATGGGAGATTAATCCAATTCAGGTCAGAATCCGGCCACTTGAACCTGCATCACTGCCTAAGTTTCCACTGTATCGTATCCAGGACGACCCCCATTTATTTGGATCGTCTGGTAAATGTACTTTCATTTCTCTCAAGCCAAATTGTTCTCCATGCAATCAACAACCAGACCCATTTGGGTCCTTTCCTTTGAAATTCTTGTGCCCTGGTAATCCAGCAGACCACCAGATTTGCACCACACAAAGTATTGTAATTCTCTTATGAATTTGCAATCATTAAAAAGATGAATTGTTGTCTCCTCACATGAACCGCACATCTGACATTTGCTTGCAAGCTGACCATTTTAAAGACAAATCAGTTTTAACCTTGTCCTGCAAGATAAGTCATGCACAGGTAGAGCCTCTAGCTGGAAGACCCCCTTCCCAAAGGCCACTCATATAAACCATATTAAGACATCTAGCCACCATGCTTGTTTCCGTGCATATCACCCATCACCATTTAACAATAAAAGCCATGTTAGTACGATGCAAATCTTGAATACCCAAACCTTCAATTTTCATTGGCAGGGCTACCGTGTTCCAACTATTGTATGTAAAACCTTATAGTGTCATGGCTAAAATCATACTTTATATAAGAATCATGATACCACAGGCGGTGATTCATAGAATTATGATGGTCGGCCACTTATGACCAAGTGGGAGATGTTGGATATTGGTTTGCATGTAAACATAACCATAAGGATATTGCATGAACTGATTTACAGATCAAATTTATTTCCATATGAACTGTTACAAGACTCGTTGAATTCCACATGAATTGTTAGGCTGATAATTAAGTGATTTGATAGTTTAATATGTAATGGCTTCATTGGAGAATGATCATGAAAGGGCAACTCATAGGTGGAAACTGTGCATCACAGAAAATCAACATATAGAGTAAATTTTGTATGATGGAATGCACGCTCTTAATCATCTCTCTTCACCGTCTTCCCTCTCAGGTTTTATTCAAAACCCAATAATAAAATCCATATTCAAGATTCAACTATGAAATTCAAGTTGGATCTAGAACCAAAGTCAGACCCACTTTAAAATGTTGGATACTCGGATACTGTATCAATCAAGCATGACCCTACCTATGCGGCTATGCCCGACCCATCCAACATTACCAGGTCTTACAACCCAGTAGGACCAGGTTACCACCACAATCAAGTTCTTTTTTTTAAATCATAATATACTAAAAAATGGTCTTTTAGAATTTTTGGTATTTTACTTTTTACACATTTTCCTTGTTTCATATTTATTTATTTCAACGCACACCACAAACGATAACATGATAAAGAGAAGAAAACTGATTTCCAGAGCGAAGTCCTGCACTGATGGTTTGTTAATACCCAACTGCATTTCGACAACGCACACAAAGCAGAACAAAAAGGCTCTTATCCCGTACAATTTTCGCATATGATGGCTTCCCTCATCTATTTGGTTTGGCTGGATTTCCCACCTTGGGATTGGAATTCCATGTCAACTAGGTAGCTCACTGTTTGGATCAATTCATTTTCTAGTGTTTGTATATAATCAAACTTTAAGTCTAGCCTTTTTTAAACCCAGCCAGAGTAGGACATAATTCAGAATCTTGAACTTTGCTTAACCACTACTGCCGCTGCATATCAAAAAACCCTGGGAATTCCACAGCCTGGGGATTCCAACCACTATGGAATACCGACCCCACTATCCAAACACACCAACAAAACTTGTTTTCTTAATCGAACATGAGAAATGCATCTGTAAAAATAAATACTTGAAACAAATGGTGATAAGGTGGGAGAAGTCGGTCTGTGGACAAGTTTTAGGATGTTAAAGCAAGCTGCTGTTTGGCTTTGGTTTGATAATAATTATAATTAAAAAGTGGCACCTTTAAAACCATATGAAAATATCATAAAGAATAGCTCTTTAGAACAACCAACGGATGGTTCCTTCATTTCAACTATGAACCCAAGGTGGATAATGGGAAAATAGGTGAGCGCGTTTTTCATCTTTTCCTTTTGATTACAAAATTTTCATACATACGCATTCAAAAGATACAACACAGACAGACCCAGCCTCTCCAACATTCCTGCAAAATTTTCCCTATGTAGAAAGATACAACACTTCGCATTCAGTTGTCCAACAAAAATGCAGGGAACGAAAGTAGAGGAAGGAAATTTCCAAGGCCAAGACTCACAAGCCGGTATTCACATTCCTTGCAACCTGGGGCTGGTGCCAGTAATCCGTAATAATTCAGTGATGTTCATGCGCTGGCTTGTCCAGCAGTGCTCTACTGCGTTTCTTCGGCGAAGGCGTACAAGGTGAAGTCTCCACATAGTTGGCTGGAACCATGCTACCCTGCATTTCTGAAAACGATGGCGGACCAGCCCATGCCAGAGGGTTCACTGCAAGCCAGTTTTAGATCAGTTAACTGCTGAGGGCACATCTTACCATTAAAAAGAGAGGCCAATCAATTAATGATACGGTCACTGCAGATAGATGTACTCTGTGGATGTGAGAACTCTATAAAGTGAACAAACCATCAGCAACATTAAAGATGATCGGAGAAGACCATTCCGAAAATATGTGGAACCAACGCATAATATTATTTTCCAGTAAGAAAACCAGAGACCTTATGACAATCATTCATTTCTTCAATGTGGTTATATGCTAAAAACTTAAAAAAAAAAATCTTAGACTTTTTCTATCAGAATTGCTGCAACCAACCTTGTCCAAACCACCACCGATGTTAAAGGTGTTTGGGACCATTTCTCTATTTTGATCGCAAATCCAACATTTACCTTACTCTTTACAAAGAAGAATTTGCATTTATTTTTGTAACTTCTGTACGGATTTACAATCAACAAGTTCAGTATGCTCATCCATAAATAAAAAGTTACCAGCTAAGCAGAACATGCACATCCCCGGGTTTAAGCCCCACAGCAAGTTGCAGGAAAGAACACATGTTTAACCCCACAGAGATCCCCAGGTCCCACATGGTTTTCGGGGCTTTGAGCCAAAGAATTCATGTTACATGTTTGTTCCAACTTTTGGGTTGAATGAGATAGCTGGACAGTTATGCCCCACCATCATAACCGATGGGTCTCAGGTTTGAATCCACAGGGTTTATTTCCCCAGCTTCCCTATCCCAAAAAAGAGTTTATCCCAACCTTGGAAAAGAATAGCTATCATATGACTTTTCTGAGAAATCAGTCCAATTTTGTAGACCACGGTCATCAGATGAATAGGAATCACAGAATACAAAAAAGGCAAGAGTTTGGAACATTGAATAGCCAGTAACCATAGAACATCTGGTATCGGTTGAGGGTGCATTTGGGAAAGAGGTATATAATGAGAAGCAGCAATCCATCCCATGCTCCCACTAAAGCTCTCATTTGAAGAAAAAAATAATCTCACTTGTAAGATTTCTTGATATGCCAATTTGACTGTGAAATGAGCAACTAATAATGGCTCTGACTTGTTTCTTGTAGATTATTCTAGTAAGCTGCACAATATGGATAAGGCTGCAAACACGAGGATGAACCATTTTCATGAAGTTTTACACTATATATAGTATATAAGAGGATACGACGCAGGAGTGAAAATGGAGTATCCATGGGATGTAGATGGCAAGTTACCATCTTGTCCTTTTTTCTAGTTGCAAACTTCTCGATGTTAAACAACACGTTATATTAAATCAAAGGTATATGGGAAGATGATGTGGATTTGAGCATTCTGAGATTTTTATCCATTACCTCCTAATGAGATTCATTATCTAAGGAGTTGAGGTCTATGATTCATTTCATATGACTTCTGAGACTTTCATGTATTACTTCCTAATCTGATTCAATATCGAGCGATCTTGAGGCCTTTGATCCATCTCATACCAATTATAGATGTATATGCAGCAGTCAAGCCTCGTGAATTTTAGTCCAAATTAATGGCTCTGACATCTTTTCTTGTAGAATATTCCAGTAAGCTGTGCAACATGGGTAAGACTGCCAATAGGAGGATTGACCATTTTCATAAAGTTTTCCATTATAGATAGAACATAAGGGGATATGATGCACGAGTGAAAATGGAGTATCAATGTGATGTAGCTGGGTAAGTTTTAATCTTTTCCTCCCTTTTCTAGTTGCATGATTCTCGTTAAATAGCAAGTTCAAAACATTATATTCAATCAAAGGTATATGTGAAGATGACGTAGGTTTGAGCCTTCTGAATTTTTTATCCAACACCACCTAATGTGATTCATTATCTAAGGATTTTGAGGTCTATGATTTATTTCATACGCTTTCTGAGACTTTTATGCATTACTTCCTAATGTGATTCAATATTGAGAGATCTCGAGGCCTTTCATTCACCTCATACCAATTACAGACGTATATGTAGCAACATAGCCTAGTGAATTTTAGTCTGAATTAATAATTTCAGATCCAAAATTTCTTTCCGCATTTTTCTAGATCGAATATTGTCTTTTGGATATAGCCATTTTGTCTTTTGATGCACTTGCTTTCTCATATTTTGATATCATGTATAACACTTGTGATTTCTTTGTTACCTTATCACACAATGATCTACAGTATCATGTTTTGTATCCTGTTTTACAAGCCAAGATACAGTGATAAAACAAACAAACTTCAACATTGCCTTATTTCGTTACCAATTAATCATTGTCATCCTTCAATTAATCGGTTGATTTTTCTTTTTCTTTCAAATTTTCTTGAAGCTTACATCATTATACTCCAATTCTGCTTCAAGAGATCCCTAGACTTATGCATACAGAGAGACATTGAAAATGAACAAGAAAGTTTTAAAACTTGATGATGGACCATGAGCTCTATCCATCTTTCATACTTTAATGTTTTGAAATATCAGATTAAACAAAGATCAGTGTAAAAATAGAATCACAAAAGGGTTTGGACGAACTAGCATAATTTCAAGCACTTCCTATAATGGCATTTGCCTCCATGAACTAATGATGAAAGAACAAACAATCATGTAACCATCTTAAGCTGAACCTAGTGCCTTGGTGATTAAATATTTTAAAAATGTCATCAGTCAAGCAAAGCAGCAAACTGAGTTTTTTCCTTCAAAATTTTCACGACAATTTACTAATTGAATCAGTTTTTTATCCATTAACCACAATTTTGCAGCAACCATGTTTTTCTCTTTAAAAAACTTTATTTTACAGTGATCATGAAATCTTGCTGCATCTAAAACTTGGCTATACAATATGCACCACTCTTGGAGTTACTTAGAAATAGCTGAAGCACTTTGAGAGCTAATAAAACTGCAGAAGCAGCCAGACCAGTTAGAAGAAATGGAATTTGCATCATTCTACATGTTATCTGCTCATCTCAGCTTGCCAAAACATAAAGTTGAAAACTTCAAAAGTTTCATTTGTGATCTAAAGAAGATTCCACATACACAGTATATATTCAGAATAAAGATGGATTATCTATGTGCAGTAGGTCATGAAAGCAAAAAGTGCTCCACTAGCCAAAAACAAACTAGCAAAACAAATTCCGTAAGTACTAAACACTAAGGAACTCTGTCGCCATTCGACAGATTCTTGGAGCTCAAAAAGTGCATAAGAAAAACAAATCCATTTCAGTAATCAACTAAATTGGTTGATCAGATCTATATACCTGTTGTGGGTTCTACAGGTTCTGGCAAACCAAGACCCGCATCACCACCTGAAATAGCAGGAGGTGCACGAGCTGAGCTTCGCTTTCTCACATACCCATCATTTAGTGGCCTTGGTGTTTGATATGAGAACTGAGATAGATTTACACCTGCATGCATGTATTCCGGATGGTCGAGCAAAAACCTGAATTATACAAGAAAATGAAAATTCCGTCAACATCACAATCTCCTACTTGTCTTTGCTCTTCAGCATTTTAATCCACATACAACAACTTCACTTGCTTATACAGTTAACCAATCGACTAGTTCATTGTGTAATATCACTATATGTGAAAAGAGAGAGACTGAAGTTAGAGGCATACTTCTGAACCTCAACCATTGAACGTAATCTCTTCCCTGTAGGCGCAACATAGTAGCTGGAAAAAGGTACTGAGTCAGGAAAACAATTGTCTAGAGAAACAAAAGAGCTCACAATAGACTGAGACATGAAAGAACATAAAAGAACACTAACACTGAATCTTCCAACCCTCAAAGTCAAAACAATAATGTATTTGAAAGTTAGTACAATAATATTGTATTTCAGCATGTCACTACCATTTAGGGCTTGTTTGTTTCATTCCCATGGAAGGTAAAGGACTTCCATGAGAATGCTTTCATAGCGGAGGAGGTACGAAAGGATTTGCACATGAAAAGTGGTAGGTGGTGGAAAAAACTGGGGCCCACTTGTGCGAGCATGACACTTTTCTACCATGATGAGTTGATGGGAAAGGGATGCCAGCTCAGCACTTTCCCATGAAAACTACATGAAACAAACAGGCCCTTAGACTGCAGGGAAAAGAAAAAGGACGGCAAAACAGGCAAGAATTACACAGCATAAAAGCAGTCAAAGGGTAGTGAAGGAAATCAGACACCTAAAAGCAAAAGTGGACTGGCCTCCTCGCTTTCATAACTAATCTGACATCAACAGATCACTATTCAATACTAGAACTTGTTCTCCAAAGAATAAAGATCACCAAGAACAAAAGCCCAATGTAGTAAGGATGACCATTGCAAGAACTCTCCAGATACATCTATCAAAAATGCATGTGTCAGATTCCTCCCATTATTTAGTAATACTTTTAGAGAATTAACTAACCAAATTTAGAATCAATTTAACCTGTAAGACTTGAATGTAGGTCATGCTAGTCAATGTAACATGAGCACTTATCAGCCACAAATATTGGCATTTTTTCTTAAAATGTCATGATTTTAACATAAGATTTACACACACACACACACACACACACACACACACACACACACACACACACACACACACACACACACATATATATATATATATATATATATATATATATATCCTAAAAAAAACTAGTTTAAGAATGTCATCTAGTTTCATAATATCTTGTTTTTATCACAATATTAGTGTGACATATTTTTTATGTTTTTCTTATATGTTTACATATTTTCTTATGCATTTTAAGATTTAATATACTGATTAGTTTTTCTGAGAATTTCCCAACAAAAACAATTTTTTCTAATTTATCGGAAGATTTTCCTTTGCTGAGGAAATCCCAATAACAAGATTTGCAACTACAGTAATTAAAACATTCAGCCTACATGTATCAATCCTACTACTAGCTACTTTGTGGTACTCCACACACACCGACAGTCTTCTATACCTCGCACACATCTGTTGAAAATATTAGAATATTATACCAGTCATACTAGTTTAATATTGCCACCCTACTCTGAACCCAAGAGACATTGCCACTAGTCAACCTTATTTAAGAAATGGATTCCATCAGCTTGAGTAAAAGGTTATGAATGTTAACATAGGCAAAAACAAGTCACTTGTTTTAGGTCATGGGGATGTAACATATTTTATATACTTTTCTTGTCATTGTGTACAAACAAACATAATCCTCTCTCAACTTGAAGCTTAATCATAAAGAAATACAACAAAAAAACACAGAACCTCCTTCCACCCCTCTACATATAGATATAAAAGTACCATGACGGTCATCCTTGACACAATGCACACAGCCTTATATTGCCCTTTGCTCAGATAAAAATATGTATATCCGCTGCACTTTTTTCAATATGAATATTCTGCACCAACTTTATTGTGGTGTCAACCTTCAAGCACTGCGAGTCCAAACAAGATGGTTGTATTTCATAAACAGAACTCTTCATGGCCTATTTATGGGTAATATGTACAACGTGATGGTGTGTTAGATGACCATTACTCTCTCTCTCTCTATATATATATATATAGAGAGAGAGAGAGAGGTAAAGCTGAACAATAAAGACAAAAAATCATGCCCGTGTTGGTTTCACTTTTCCAATATATTTTTCACATTCGAATACATGACAAAATTACAAGCTATTTATGCCCCTAAAAGACCATATATTTCAGCCTATGTCACATGGGTACTCCATTTTGCCTCCAGTTCTGCATCCTCTTATATGCTAGTCATATTGGAAACTTCATAAAAACCACCATAACTCACCATCGACAGCTGTATCCATGTGACAGATTTCAGCACACTGTATAATACATGAAGCGTAAAAAGCCAAATAAATTGGCATTTATAAGAGAAATTAGTCTGGTATGCTGCTATCTGAAGGCTGCTCTTCACAATCTTGCTTTCAGCAGCTATGTAATATACAACTAATTGAAGAAATCCAACAGATGAGACACAATTGATAATGACAAGAGGGAGATTCATCCAAGTATAAGCCTAAGCATCCACGTCAGATCATAGTGTGGATGGAGGTTGGCAATTCTGACAGGATGCAGCTGGAAACTACAGGGAGCAAGGGCCAAAAGGATGATCATACAATTAAGCTACGAACCAAGCACTAATACCCTACCTATCTATCTCTAGAATCTAATTAAAAAATGTAAAGCAAATTTTCATTGTGGATGGTGCTTCAGAAAAACATATATGCACGCATGAATGCACAGTGCAGCACAATAAAAATTACAAACAGAGCAATTACCAAATGTGTAAGATACAGTAGGCACTCAACTGACTTTGCCTAAAATTAAGGGAGGACCATTATAAATTGCAAACTGGTATTGATGCAGTATAGTATCACTACTGACCAATCTAATATGACAAAGTGCATAACTACTAGTTTGTCTCCAGACATAATAGCCGAACTAGCATATACAATAAGTGATACTTTTCCTTAAGAGTGCTTCAGTATCATATGCTGTATGCGGGGTAAAGTTATGATCTTGTTCCATCCAATCAAGTGGTAGCACCTTCATGTGGAAAAATACAAAATACTAAAAAAGTCCAAGTTTAACTTTCAATACCCTTAGAATATCCTATGTTAGCAGGAATCAAGAAGATTAAAGTTATCTTGTTCCATATACTTGAACAATAGCACCTTCAGTTGGGAAATACTAAAAAACATCTAAGTTTAACTTTCAACACCCTCAGTTTGTCATATTGGCAAGACGCAAGAAGGTATGATTAGATAAAGTGATGCGCACAAGAGAGAGAGAGAAAGAGAGCTGGACCGATTCAGTCATAAGCTGCTTGCACTGTTGCATACTCCAGCAGGTATGGGTTTTGCAAACAAGAAACAATCAAGAACAGAAGAGATTCTTTTTTTTAATTCCTTCCTATCTGTTCTCAGGAGAGGAAATCATCATTCTACTGCAATAACCATCATGAAAGGACAACAGAACCAGGAATCTAAAAGACAAAAGCAAGAACTGGATAAAACATAACTCTTTCAAACTTTCAATGAAACCAGGAAATTCAAGCTAGCAGGACAGAGATTAAGCATACATACACATCAGCAAATCGAGTGCTCCCTTCACTCCGAATCCGCAGCAATCTTTCCCATCCAGGAGGGGGCTGAGATATATTTGGTTTATCAATTGCCCAAATCCTGGTTTCATCTGGTTCCAGATCTTGTGGGTCATCACAGGATATATCTGGACGCCATTTCTTTGCATATTCACAAATGAATGGATCGTCAATGATAGTCTCTCGTATAGCTTCATATTCTTCCTTGGTTGGAATTACTCTCCATTTCAAGCACACTGCACACTGAACAGTAAATGTCCCAATGGAAGGCAAAACTCTGTGTGAAGAGTATTTGCTTGAAGATTTACTGCAGTTCTGTGTTTGATAATCATCAGGCACACTGGAAGGGGAAATCTGGCTAAGCTGATCTGATCCAGGCTCATAAACTACTAACTGGTTTGAAATATTAGCAGGATATTCATCTACAACTCTCTGTATCATTAGAGGGGAAACAACTTCAGGATTATGAAGAGCGCCTTCCTGTGAAAGTGGAACCTTTGAATCAACAAAATCATCCCTCTCTTTTTTAGGTACAAGAAGTTTTGGTTGCCCCTTTTCTGATTCAAGCAACTGTTCCTTTTCTTTCTTAGGCACAAGAAGTACAGCTCCTTGTTGGGAATGCATCTGGACAAGCACAATAACTGTTAAATCACAAGCCATGGCAAAACTATCACAATTGGCATTGGCAAAAGAAGCTTATGCACTCATTTTCAAACACTTACAAGCCATAAGCTTTTCAAGATGGAGGAGTGGAAATTTGAAATGGAAAACCACATGTAGAAAATTTTGGGATAGCATCTAGTTGCTTCGGAAACAACATGGATGAAAGAGACAGATGCTGCTGCAATGGTATAAAGTGCGTTGGTTTTCAGAAGTCACAATACTCTAGACAGGCAAATATAATCACGTGTGTTCACTTACCTATGACCTTGCCCATTGTTATATATATATATATATATATATATGGGTTTCTGTAACATTAAACTCATGGTTGGCTTTCTCGAAACTCGGTATCGGATAGCCCATTTGCAACTCAGTGACTCGGACAATTCAAAGTTTTTTTATTAAAAAATTATAAAAACTCATATATTATGATTTTATACCAAAAAATAAATAACCTAAGATCTAAAATCAATCATAAAGACTATAAAAAACAGAAAGACACATTGAATACCATCATGAGCATCAATAATAAGCAAAAAAAAAACATCAAAAATTCTAAAAAGTTTATCAGAATAAACAACCAAGTAAGCAACCTTCAAGAGGACAAAAACATAGACAAAACCATGCAATTAGCCTTCCATAGTTTCAAATTCACACAAACATACAGGGAAAAACTTAAATCAAACAAATATGTGACCATAGGTGATATAATCATGTTCAGAATCCTGGTATTGAAGAGCATCGAAGGGAATTTTGCAGAATTCGCAATTTCATATTTGTTGTTTCAGACGAAAGAGTTGGCAACACGGTGGACATGGATGGGATTTGGCAGCACCAAACCCATCCCTCCCATCTCCCAAAACTGGCTAAAATCCTACAACCTCACAGAAGTTGATGTTGCAAAATTCAATTTCTGATGTGCCTCTCATCACCATCCGACCATCTTTGGTGACCTTTGCCACCCACAGCAACCACTGTTTATCACTCATTATTGAACAATACCCATCTACCATGACCGTTTTGCCAAAAAACAAAAAACCACTGAACTCAGTTCAACACCTAAAACCCAACTTCCTTTCAATAAAACCATAGCCCTAACACCTGAACCTTTCATGCATCAGTTACAAAGTTTAAATTCCATGCAACGAGAGAGAGAGAGAGAGTACCGCCTTCAAGCTCTGAATCTACCATCATAAACAGTCTCCGATGCCAGAAAACGGTGGTGGAGGTCGGAGGAGATAGACCTCAAGAGTGAGGGGTCGTGAGAGTCGAGAGAAGGGCCATGAGACGGTGAGACTCAATCGAGATTCGAGAAAGGGAAGGAGGGCTCGAGCCAACCGACAAAATCTCAATCGCCGATGCCGAAAAACAATGGCGGAGGTCGGAGGGGGATGGACTGTAGGAGAGAGGGGTCATGAGAGTTGATATTCGAGAGAGGGGTCGTGAGACAGTGAGACTCAGTCAAGATTCGAGAGAGGGAAAGAGAGCTCGAGCCTGCTGCCAGAATCTCAGTCGTTGTGCCAAAAAACGGTGCCGGAGGCCGGAGGGGGATGGACTGAGTCTCACAGCAGGAGAGAGGAGTCGTGAGTTGTGACTCGCAAGACAGTGAGTGAGGGAAAGACCAAAAGAGGTCTTTAGGGTTTCAAAAATCAAAGCATCGTGACTCGGCCGATTCGTATCGGTCTCGTGACTCCGAGTTTTGTGGTCAAATCAGCCGAGTTTCAAGTTAAAATGAGTCATGCTGTGTTTTTTTTTTACTCGGACATGTACAGATCCAATTTGACTCAGTCAAGTCCCGAGTCAACTCTACGAGAAATCCAACCATGAGTAAACTAGTAATATTTAACATCAACTACATTCAACTGATTAAAATGACCAAAACACCCTAAAAATAATGCCATTTTTTAAAATACATGTTTACCTTTTAGGGTCAAAAAGTAACTTTCACTTAAGAAATTTAAATACGAAAAGTACACCTTTTTAGTTTTTTGAAGAAAAAGTACTACTTTTTACTACCTTCAATCTAAAGACCCACTTTACTCGGGAAAAGTGATCATTGCCCCCCTCCCTTCCCAACAAGACAACTCCTAACTTTTTCAAGGCCTAAGACAGATATAATTTTCCAAGATGTATGTGCATAATCAGTTACTACATAGACTAGAAAATGATAGGCAAACTTGTTCCTCAAGAATGGACTACATTTCAGATATTAGAATTGCCACCATTTGACACTAGTTCTACTTTACTAGTTGCTTCAAATGACATTGCTTCCATACTCATATATCAACGTTTGGACATATCAATTCAGGAAAAACTGCCATTTCCATAAATTTGGCTCTTCAAACTAACAAAACTTGTTTAAGAATTAAGAATTTGAAAAGTTGCTCAATTTGAGATAAGCACATACTACCAGAGCCCTTCAACACAAGCTTCAATAGATACTAGAATCACATGGTGCTAAAACAAGTTTCAAGGTGTCTCCATTTGACTCTTCTAACAAATAGAAAAGTATGCAAAACCTTCCTCATGGCACCCCTCGCCAGCTAGGTATGGAAAATAAGGATTTCATGTTGGCCATGGGTCACTGTTTCCGGCTTGCGAAAAAGAAAGATCTTGACACTAGTGATATCTGCAACTTGTGCAGCAGTTCAGAAATATCTAAACACTCATGGTGCAGCAGATAGAACTAATTACCCCTAAATCTCTGTAAGCTAGCCTGAAACAGCTTACTTTGGTGCAGCAGATAGAGGTCCATCATGCACAACCTATATTTATCAGATTACCTAACAGATATCTTGCCTCTCAAAGTTCTCTGCAGTTATCACATTGGCTCTAAGCATCTCCTATGCCACATTTAAAAATTCCACGAGCTCGTAATTAGCACTTATGTTTGTTGAGTTTGGATGAGAATTCAATATCATAACAAACACTACCATCACATTAGCAAGCGGACTGAATAACTAGACCACAGTTGATATAGATGTCATTGTCCTTGCTAAGTTAAGAGAGTAAATTAAACCCATTATGACACCACTATCCACACTTAGCTTAGACAGTAGATCAGAACCTTATTCTTCATATTACTTTTATGGTTGAACAGTGAAGTCATATCAAGCTAACCAACAACATATCAGGCTTGGTGCCAAAAAAGAGAAGGAAAGTTTTTTCATATAAAAAATACCAAACAGTCACCAAATCAGCATTCTCAAGATTTTCCTTGACACGTGCTTTGATCGACCAACATGATTGTTGAATCAAGATTATCATCCCAGAACAAACCATGGCGTCAGCATTTAATAACAAGAACAAAGGAACCTAAAGGTAGAATGGACAAATGCCAACAATGATTCCACAAGTTCTTTAAACATTATTTGATGTTTGTGTTAACCAACATAATAAAAACTCCAGGGCAGAAACCTAATCCAAAAGAAACAAAGATTAGTGGATAATCCACATATGGAGACCCCTCAACATGGCATTAATTGAAAATAGAACTGCCAGTTTCACATCTGGTACAAACCACTAGTTTGTTTTGCATCAATCTGACCATGATACACACATAGGTTATCTCAAGATTTTCTCAGCAACAAAATATGCAAGGAAAGTGCTTCACATACCTTCTTACTTGAAAAATATTCCACAGCTTCCCCTACCCGTGGAAATTTTCTTTACAGTTTCTTATATTAGATAACTATCACCCACCAGAAGCACCCCTTGGCCCTCACGGACGGGATGTTTCTCATTCAGTGGACCTTTTGAATGTGGTGCTTCTGATTCAGCCTGATCATGGCCAGAAATGATAACCAACAAGATCGTGCGTGTGTTTGCATGCCACAGGGTCATGAGTAAGGTTACAAATTGCAGGGCTATTAACCTTCTAAAAGTACGCATTATCATAAGAATAAGTGTATAAGACTTTTTAAGACACATTTGCAACGCCCAGGGAATGTATGGAAGAAGAAGCCGACGAAGAGAAAAAAGAAGGGAAGAAGACGTAGAAGAGAAGAAGATGGGAATGAGAGAAGAATACAAGAAAGGAAAGAAAGTCTAACAGATTTAACCTCCAATCTTGTTCGAGATCGAAAAGCCACTCGAAAATGATATGAGATGATTCAAAAAGCAACACGAAACTTATCCAGATTTCTCCACCGAAACGACTTCCAGCAAATCGCAAACGAGAAACAAACAAATGAACAAAACTCCAGACCTTCCCCAGAAAACCTACACAGATTAAATACCCAAAACCCGCGGGAAAACGACCTAAACTTTCAGATTCCTCGCACAGAATGCCAGGAATTCCACACACCACCCGAAATCCGTCGAAACCGAGTCCAAAAGAAACGAAACCTAGCTAGCATTTTTCGAGCAAAATTTCCTCTGGATAAAACCCATCAGAATCGGAAAAAACGCGCAGATATACAGAAATCGCGAAAAAAGAAAAGGAAAACAACGGAGAAAAAAAAGTGGCAGAGGGATCCTCACCTTCAGAGATCGAATGAGAGAGGGAGACGCTTCACCCCAGGCGATGCATCGCGTGAAGGAGGGCACGAAGGAATCCTCCAGTAATCCTGAGGAAGGAATCCGGTGAGCCAAACGCTTCCTCCCTCCCTCCCACCCTCCCTCCCCCTTTTTCCTCTTTCGCCTCTGGATTATTTTCGAATCCCGTTTTTCGACCTTGATGTTGCCGAAAGGGCAACGAGAGGGAGAAACTGCATTTATAGTACTCGCTTCTCCACGAAAGATGATGTACACGTTTACTATTTTATCCCTGATGTCTTTTACATATGACAACGAAAACACATAATTTTAAATCTCCGACTCACTGTATCATAATTGTGACGGGTCACTGTGGATCGAACCGATTCGTTTCTAAATCGAAAAGTGGTTAGTGATCATATAGACTACCTTGGCATTTCGGTGGTTGGCATAATGATAAAAATAATTTGAAATGTTTTCCAAACTTTTTGATAATAAACAATTTAAATAAAACATAAATTCCAAAGAAAATTGTCATGATAGAATTGTGTCGTGATTGTTTTTCATTATATTTTTATAATTTCTTTAATGTGTCACTTTAAGTAAATTTTGGCATTGGGCTGCCTATTGTTACACCTATATAATATTTTTAAGCTAAAGATGATCGTACCTCACACTTTGCCAAAATCCTATCACCAAAATAGTAAAATAGTCAATTTTGTTAAGACTTTTTTACCCTTTTTCATGTTACAAACTCACGAAGTTAACAGGATATATTGCTGTGCTCGCCGGTTATTGCAAATTCTCACTTAAGTCTACTTATTTTTTTTGCCGACATCACCAAGCGAGCAAAAAATTATGTTATTTTTTGTTAATCATAAAATTTTAAATACCTTAGTAAAATCGTATGTTCTACACTAAAATCACATAAAACTATGGGAATCTTTTTTTCATTTATTTAACCCTCACTCAAATGTATGTTTGCTAGGGGTGTCAACGGGTTGGTTCTGGTTCAAACCCAGGTGAAACCAAACTTAGACCAAATTTTCAAGTATAGTATCGAATTTAAACCCGAGTCTAAGCAAGTCTACTATAAAAGAAACTAAAAGAAACCATACTCGGATCCAATAAGAACTACATGAACTAGACCTGGACCATACCCAATAAAATAATATTTTTTATCAGCTTAACATTGAAAATTTGTGAGTCTTAATCAAAACTTGGGTTTGGTATAAAATTTCATAAACTATATCTGAGTCAATGTATTAATCAAACCGTCAAATCTTCTTGTTTGTCACCATACATGGACCTTATAAGGTTTGGTCCAGATCGGGTTCAGGTAAACCAAATTTGTTGACACCCTAATATTCACAAATATTTTTTGTAATCTTCACGAACCGCACACAAACAAGTTTTGCAAACCTCCTTATGATCGTAACTTCGCAAATACCTTAATAAATTTGCGTATATTTGGTACTTATATAATATAATTTTCACAAGAAAAAATAGTTGTTTTATGTTGCGAACATAAAAACTTTTGAGACGTGATATATTTGTGTCTTTTCGCATAATTAAATATGTGATCTTTTAATAAAAAATACAGATTTTCATACAAGCAAAGTTAGGATTTCACATAATCTAAGTTTTTTGTGGTCTCCAACCAGTGGGAACGTATGGCCATTTTTTTATGGTCAAGCATCGACGATGAAAATATCGGCAACACTTCATCGACGAGTTTTTTCTGTAATGGCATTTTATGGTATGGTTGGCATAAGAAATGAAATCTGCAACCCATTTGCATAATAGAGAACGTGAATGATGATAATGTAGAATCGATAAGGGTTATATGGCTTTAACGAACTCTGATAGTGGGATAGAAGTGTTCAATGATGATCATGTAGAATCGATGGTACACTGTATTTCTCTCTATCAACATAGAGTCTGTAACACCCCAATTTTTAAATCTCAAAAATAGTAAAAAAAAATTAAAATACTTTTAAATTACTTTAACATAATAACAATGAAAAAAATCTATTGAGACCAAAACTTGGTGTGCTACTTCTCATATACATCATAACCATACAACATTGAAATTGAAAATTCAAATATTTATAACTTGAATTAAATATCCATAATTGACCAAAATTAAATATAATATTCAATTAACAAATTAATTAAAATATCAGAGTCTCAATCTAAAATGTTGGAGGTTTGAGAAATGTATGGCTCGGTTTCCATCGCAACCACCCGCCATCGCATGCAAGTCTACTCACTTCCTAAAAATATTAAAATTGAAGGGTCAGACATACAATATTTCAGTAGGGTAGAACTATATTAAACAAGTGAAGCAGAAATACGAAAGCAAAAATTACATCTAACTTTTCATACACTAAATCAAATTAAATCTAAAATAATTCAACATGCATTTTAATAATTCAAGTAAGCATATATCAAATATGCATTTTCATTTCAACTTAAGTAGGTAAAATGCATAAACAGTTAAAATGCATGCACTTACCAATGCATAAGTCATCCATATGCATGAGTCAATTCTTATATTTAATTATATATTTTTTTTATTATATGATGCATGTTGTACTTAGTTAGCACGCATATATTTAAGTTTCACTTCTTAGCCCCGTGGGTACAAACACAAGCAGACACATGGAACAAGGCCATGGCGCAGGTAGTGTTTTCATATTGGGGTGGCTTTAGCCTAACCAGACACATTTCACCAATCCTTGGTGAGGGATGACAAAAGCGAGAGAGACTTCCAACACCACCATCCCGATGCATCAGAATTTCACTCATGAATTTCTTTTCCTTACACTGTAGTCTATTGCAGAGGGATCTTCTATCTTCGCAAGTGGGGAGAAGCAACCTTTTGTGCTCAAAATAGAGTTTCACGAAGCCAGATGTATCGCTTACGCTCTCCTTGCAAGCTCTTACTTTAATGTTACATGTTTCACTTATTTAAATTAAATGCTTTACATGCAACATCATGATTGAATCCATCAAAGAGGATTCAACCACTTTTGGGCAATAGATGCATATATTAGAGCATTTCATTCGATAACATATTCATTTTTATAATTTGCAAACACACACGTGTATGTACATAAGCAATGTGATAAACATTCATAACTTGTATGTATCCACGCATTCACATTATCATAATAATAATAATAATAGAGATATGCATAAATATACAACATGGATAGCATTGAAACATTCTCAATAAAATTCGTAAGTAGGACATTTTTGTCCCATACTTAGCGCATAGTCACATAGGCAAACACATTTCCTTAATTAAACCTTTATTCATGCCTCCATATTGGGCATATCATTCTCTACATACGATGAAACTTTTGCAACATATATACAGTTTGCATATTGGTCGTAATGGCATGCACATCAATGAATAAATTACATAAGTGTTTGGGGTTTGGTTCTTAAACTGGTTTCAAACTTACGAAAGATCTAATTCTATTCGACTATTACAGAGTTTATAAAAAAAATTCATTCAGAATGGAGCTGATTTTTTCAAATTTGAAGAAAATTTGGTCAGCTTTTCACAGCCACAAATTGTTCATAAAAATTCAACCATATGAGAAAGTTACAAACGTTTTACTACAAACCTATATTTTTCTATTTCAACTATCACAGAACAGTACTCGGTCTATGCAAAGAGCCCAAAATTTTACAGTAGATATACAATTTTGTTAGATTTCTAATGCAATAAATCGTTTATTAAAATTCCTCCAGATAGAGGAGATACAAATAATTTACCGGTCAAGTATCAGGCTAGAAATACGTAATAGCGGTATATGTATTCGGATGGGGCCAAAACGGGTCACTCGAATATTTATTTTTGACTTTTCTTGCATGAATTAAATAAAAAATATATAAATTTCATACTACACTAAACTAGAATAATCTACAATAGACAAATCTATTTTTCTCAGTCGTTTGGTCGAAAAAACAGACCCCTCTCCCACGTGGCTTGATTTCATAGAAATAATTCGGTAAATTTTATAATATAAAAAGTAAATCATAAAATTTTTCTATGAATAAAAATTAGAAAATCATGTACTAATTCCAGAGTAATAGCATACACATACACTATCATTTACAATTAAATTTTGCATGCACTTAATTAGGCATATCATGGTTTTCACAAAATTTACCATTTTTTTTTCTCAGAAACCCGATAAACCAAATACACAATATCTAAAGAATTTGACTATGGAAATCCTTAAAATTTTTACAAAGTGTCTATACTAACATGATCTACTAACCCAAATCAAAATTTGCAGAAACATCATTGCATAACCTAAGTATTTTAAAATTTTATGGTTTTATTTTCTAAGAAACTGATTTTTAAGAAAAATATTATTTCTAAAGGGGTTTTCTCTCAAAAGCCCAATATATTTTCATTCTTTGATAGACGTAAGCCAAACCCACATGTGAGAGGCATGGTTTACGGTTTATGCTTATGAAAATTTAATGAAATTCGTGCCACAATTTTTGTTTCACAAGTAGAGCATAGATCCCCCTACCACTTTTGGCAAAATTCGATCTTACATGCATAAAGTGTTTTTCTCACATGAACCGGCCATTCCACACATCCAACAGCCTCTAACGCAACCTCCTTACACTCCCTTCAATCACGTGGAGGTCCTCTTTGCTGAGCCAAGGGTGGAAACACCAAAAATTTGGTGCATGAAAAGGAAAAGAGAAGAGAAAGTTTGGGAGAAAAAAGGATTTGGGGAAAAATAAAAGGAGAACAAATGTGGGGAGCGTGAGCCCCTTCTAACTTATTATAGACCTTTGAGTATGTCAAGGCCTGGGACTAATCTTAGTCCTTGATCTAATCTAGGTTAAGTTTCTGAATCCAAGTTTATTTTACTTTCCTTCTTTTTTTGTAATGTTTTTTTTTAAATTCAAGCATAGTATATAATGTATATACTATATAGATTACATGATATATTATTATATTATAGATTACATAAATAGGGAAGGGGAGGGTCGACCCCCGTGGGTTGGCCTCCCTTCAACTTGTTTGCTTGACAAGCAAGTTGACTAGATAATTTTCTCTCTCTTTTTTTTCTTTTCTTTCTTTCTTTCATTTTTCCTTTCTTTCATTATTCTTTCCTTGGTCCATTCCTTGCTAAACCTTCTAAAATGTATTATGGGGTCTTTATTTTAAAAAAAAAAATAACTTTTTTATTAAAACCCTTGTTATTTGGCAAGTTTGAACTTAACTTATTTTTAAAGTTTTATTTTCTTATTATAATTTAAAGTTTTAATTTGGATGCCACATAGGATGGGGCGGCCCACCTATGAACTCCTACCACTTTATTAAATTTAGTTAATATTTAAATTCTATTCTATTAAATGAAATTCTAATTTAATTTAATCCAAATTCAAAGGAAATCTTTCATGTATTAAAAATATAAATTTACACGAAATGACAATAAATAAAATTTAAGTTAAGCCTACACATAATTAAATTTCATTCTTAAATTTTCAAATTCTCATAAATTTAAATTATTTTTTTCTAAATTATCCCTTAAGTTCGAATTTCTCAAAAATGTTTTCTAAAAAATTTGAACTCAATAGGGCTTATGAGACTCTTGGGCACATAGGGTATTTTTTTCATATTTATTTATTTTTCCTAAATCCTACAAACCCTATAGCACAATACTTTGGTCAAATTTTTATTATATATATATATATTTTTTAAATATTGTTTTCTCAAAAAATGTATTTCGAAAATGATTTTTACTATAGTCGGTAGGACCTGTCGTCGTATTGAATATTTGATTTCATTTTGGTTTTGTACATTAGATTTCAAACTAAATTCAAATTTATTGAATTCACATTACATACATATCAAGTTATCCTAAATTCATCTGAAATCATATTCAACTTTATTTGGATAAAATTTATCAATTATTTTATTAAATTTTTATCTTTTTCAAAAATTTGATTCTGAATGCAAATTTCATTTAAATAAACTTGAATCAACTTTATTTTTCATAGGATGTTTCTTATATTTTATTTTGGGCTAATTTACATCTTTACACTTTTTTTTCATAAAAGTTATTATTTTATTTATTAGAAATATTCTAAAGAATCACATGTATTACTTCTGAATTCAAATTAAAATTATAAATTTAATTTCAAAAAAATATAATTTATTGTATATTTCAAACTTGAATTAACATTCAATTATGTCTTAATTTAGATTTAAATCAAACTCAAATCTAACTATATTATTTGAGATATATTTATTAAATCAAAATTTAAATCCAAATATGATCCGAATTCGAATTCCTAAATCAAAATTTAAATTGCCAAAAGTTAAAAAATTAAAATCAAAATTCAATAAGACTTCAAATTAGAATATATACTTAGTTTGAATCCTGACTAATATTAAAACTGTAATTAAGATTCAGTTAAGTTCAACTTAAACTCATATTAAATTTGATAAAAATCAAAACCCTGATTCAGAATAAATTCATGACTTAAAATTTATTATGAATCGAATTAATATTATAATTACATTTTTAGCTTAATTTATAATAATATTTTATCCTTATGTTCACTATTGTTTCTTTTAAAAAATCAAAAAATTAGGGGTTTTACAAAGTAGATGTATCTCATGGTCAATGTTTGATCACATTGTACGAGTGAGATAAGAAGTGGCAATATGCAGCCTAACCGGTGAAGTCGATGAGAAGGCTGATATTACAATCTCGACGAAATGCAGAAAAAAATTCACTGAACTCGTTGTAAGAGGAGAGAGAAAATGCATATGGCTCTAAAAGGAAAAGAGTTACAATTATTTTTAGAAACAAACAAAGAAAGAAACAAAATGAACAAAAATGACTTTATATGTTATTAAGCAAAGTATGCGAAATTACACAGGTTCTTATGAAAAAAAAATGTAGATTGATATGTATTTACAGATCTCTTAGAAAATTTGCATTTTGGGAGGAAACTCACATATTTAGGAAAAAAATCGTATATTTGAAAAAAACTTCGCATATTTGGAGTAACTTCACATATTATGAGGATATATATGCCAATTTAGTTAAGTATTTGTGAAGTTTCAAGGTTTGGGTTTAAAAGGATGTTTGCAAATATTATTATGTGAATTTCGTTATATTCATAAAAAAAAGTGGGGACCTCCTTTTAAGTGGGAGTTTACAATACTCGATGAGGAGTGATATATCAGGCGAACTTCATGTGTTTCACACTTACAAAATGGTAAAAAGGTCCTAACAAAGTTTGTTATTTGTGGTTTTGGTCATCAAGCGAATTTTGGCAAATTGTATTGCGTTTAAGTAAACACATCATTTTTACCATAAAGTACAATCATTTTTCATATTTTAAAGTGGTTATTTTTTTATGCAGCTTTTTAGCATGCATCTCCACCAATGCTAACCATCCATTTCAACATTTTTCGAGATGAAAACCCCTGAGTTGGATAGTCATTAATCTGGTGCAACGAAGCTGCATATAATGTAAACACTATATTTAAAACTATTGTGATATTTGTCAATCTCATAGACAACATTGAGTCACCTTGGTTTGCAATGGAATACGACTTGGAGTTTGATATTTTTCATGGCCTTGAAATGTATTTAAGATTACCACTGCAAAATCAAACTCCACTAGGGCACGGGTGGGTTTGTAGCTTTCGGAGGTGGGTCACTTAAAGTAGGATGGTCATGGAACTTCACTCATGGTTTTCTTTGCTTCAGCGAGGGTTCTTATTCTTAAGAAAAAAATAAATGTATCTAATATTAACTTTGACTATGACTTTGGCAAGTTAAAAACACAACATTTGGAATTTATCTAAGGACTTGTTTGTTTCACTTAGCCCAAACAGAGAAATAGATCATTTTTTGATGGTAGGTGAAACAAATGTCTCCATCATAGTATTGAGGGGAGCTCACCTTTCCTATGAAAAGCATATTTGCTTGTGAAAAACTTTTCATAGGCTTCAAAGGAAACATATTTCGTGTGGAATCTTGTTAAAATGCACCTATTTTTGTTGAAGGGTGTCTCTTTCACACAAAAGACACTTTGCTTCCCAAACAAAGGGTCATAAGTGCATTTGTTTCATGTAAATTACATAAAAAATTCTTCTTCTTCTTTTCTCATCATAGATGAAATAAATATATAAGCATAATTACGGAAAAGTATTATGCTAGCACTAGCAAGCCTCATATTTTCCCACCACTTCCTCATTTCATGTGTACCCCCCCCCTCAACACCACTTATTGAAAAACTTTTGTAAAATGGTTAAGCTGACAATAGTTTTTAAATTTTTATACCAATTACTCTTTCTTAAGAAAGTCACTTTCTTCCATGAGAATAATTCACTCTGGTTGTAAGAATATGACAGTTGTTGAAAGTCATTTTAAATAAATTATCATAATATAGTCATAGAACCCTACTTAGGTGATTGAAACTCACTAGGCTCTTGGGGCACATTTGTTACATGCTCAATAAAGGGATTCAACCTTTTCTCAAAACTCACCCTTAGAGCAAGTGTTTTTCCCAAAGGGTAGGTGCAACTTCATTTTCATATGAAAAAGAGGTATGTGCATCTGTCAGTTAGTTTCATATTGAGAGCCACATTGAGGCCAGGGTAGGCAAGTGCCCACCCTAGCCAAAAAACCCCACCAATAGAGGGGTTAAGGTTAGGGTGTGTTGTGCCCACCCTCACCCAGTGAAAGTTGAGGTCAATGCCCACCCTAATGAGAGATCGGGTCAGGGTGGGCAACACCCATCCCAACCCCTTTCTTGTGGTCCCTGCTTGACCCCGATTGCTCTCTCTCTCTCTCTCAATTTTACTAGAGTTTGCCATTCAGCGGGTCTCTCTGGTTCATGACCATTGGGTCATCTTCTTTTTCTTTCTCATCATCACCTCCTTCTTTTCTTTTATCTTTTCAAATTATTTCATAAATCAAGAATTAATGATTTACATGGTTTTAATTTTAAAGGTTTTATTTATTTTTTCAATAATCATAATGCATGATGTTTGTTAGGTCTTAGGCCTTTATTTAGTTTTTATTTTTAAATAACATGAATGTTTAATTAGGATTTTAAGGTTTTTGTGCTTTTTTAATTAAGATTAGGCATGTAATGAATGTTATATTTTGATTAGAATATTAAGGGTTTTGCTTTTCGTTTTAAATTAGCATAAATCTATGAATGTTTTAGGACATATGGTATTGATATTGGATTTTTTTTTTAAATGACGTGAAAGTTTTATTAGGATTTAGTTTTTTGTGCATTTTTTTTAAATTATCATTAAGTATGATTCCATTAGTGGAATGCTTGATTCTAGTTATTACTTATCAAACCCCTAAATCCACGATTTTTGTTAGGATTTAAGTTTTTCATTTTGGTTTTTAAAATAAAATAAATATTTAATTAGGTATTTTTGTGTTTCTTTTTTAATCAACATTAAACATGATTCCATAAATGTTTGCTTGATTTTGGTAAGAATTTTAAGGGTTTGATTTTTTCCAATTAACATACATGTGAATGATTTTTGCTAGATTTAGGGTTTTGATTTAGTTTTTTTCATAATAACATAAATGTTTCGTTATAGTTTTAGATTTTTTTTAAACTATCACTAGGCATGAATCTACGAATCATAAATGCTTGTTTTTAGTAAAATATTAAGTTTTTTTTATCAATCAGCATAAATCCATAACTTATGATGTTTGTACGAATTAGGGTTTTGATTTTTTAAATTTTGTATGAATGTTTAATTATATGGTTTTAAGGTTTTTATGTGTTTTTCTTTATCAATTAGCATTATGAATGAATCCACAAATAATGAATGTTTTGATTTGGGTTTGAATATTAGGGATTTTGTTTTTTTGTTTTTATATCAATTAGCATAGATGAGCGATCCATGATTCTTATCAATTGCTTTTTTTTTTTAAATTAGCAATGAATCAGTTATGAATGGTTCTCCAAATATAAAAAAAATGATTATGTCAATCATAAAAAGTATATTTTAGAATATTTATTTGACTTTTTAGAAACATATTATTATTATTATTATTATTTATTAGTATTTTTTTCTTTTTACTATATATTCGTATGCACCTTAGTTTAAATTTTTCGCTGCCTATGCTCCATAACCACTTTCTTGCAATGCATTTGTTTCATCTTTGTCGGAAATAATGTCCATTTCATATTAAAGTGAGCCTCTTATCCTTATTTTAGGTTGAAACAAATACACTTTTAGGGCACATTTGGAAGCGAGAAAAACTCTCATAAGAAAAGAAAGTTTTGCCTATGAGATGTTTTCCACAAGATTTTTTTTAAGAAAAATGGTTACTTTTTTGTGTAGTATAAGAAAAACAAAGTGGAAAAATGTGATAAAATTAGTGAGAGTAAGAGAGTGGTGGTAGTGGAGGAGCTTTAAGGCTCTATC
Organism: Nuphar pumila; assembly: GCF_984573655.1. Classification (NCBI taxonomy): domain Eukaryota; kingdom Viridiplantae; phylum Streptophyta; class Magnoliopsida; order Nymphaeales; family Nymphaeaceae; genus Nuphar; species Nuphar pumila. The sequence goes on along the minus strand of NC_143254.1, from coordinate 7,135,429 downwards.
AGATAATCTCTCTACCCTCAGCAGAGAAAGGTGGGCATGCCGTGTATGAGGTCCATGGTGGACCACCAGTCCGCTTGCGCCTCGTCGATCACCAACACCCTAAGCCAAATGACCATCATCGAAGTTGGCACTTCTTCTTTCTCTTCTTCCTTCTTTTTCTCTCTCTATCAGAGAGTCCCTCTATCCATAGACCTACCATCACAGCCACTGTCCGAGCTGGCCAAGCATCACAGCCACCGTCGGAGCTGACCTACCATCACAGCCACTGTCGAAGCTAATTCAAAATCCACTTAATCCTACCGATGTTGGGCATGTAAAAGAACAAGAGTACATTCTAACTTTTAGAGGGCAATGGTTAGTATGGAATTAATATGTTTAAGCTAATCTAAGATAAGTTAATAGCAATTAGAGTCAAATTTAAAAAGTTTGTTTTTGATCTACGTACATATAACTTTAGATACTTTTTCAAAATTTTCGGAACATTACCTGCATTTTCAATTATGTCAAAGAGTTAGGTGCCATTCTGAAAATTGGAGAAACGTTTTCCCTCATAAGCAAAGTTCTCAAACATTGGTCAAATATCCAAGTGGAAGATTTTTGGAATACTTGAAAAAAACAAGAGAAAATTTCAGAAAAATATCAATACACAAGAAAAATAGAATAAAATCATTAATAGTATAAAAAACAGACAAAATTGCTTTTAGCCCATTAACAATGATACGGACCGTCATGCTTTCTAAATTTTGGCCATATTGCCTAGCAAAAGGGCCTCAAATGGATCGAATACAGGTTGGATCTCGTTAGATCCGAATCTGGATCTGATATTACAACGTAGATCCAGATCCAAATAAAATTTAATATGTTAGGTATCCAGATCCAAAACACTTGTGGCAATGTTGGATCTAGTAGAGCATGTGAAAAATGAACTTGGATTGGATTCTTCAGCGGATCAAAATTGATCCAAATTCGAAAAAAAAACGATGTAGCAAAACCGAATCGAAAATCGGATCTTATTGTAAGGATCCGAATCCAAAATTAATGTGTCGGACCCGGATCGGATACTAGACTGTATCGGATCCAATTGCAGCCCAACTTGCAAACGGAAAGAATCGGCGGGTACTCATTTCTCCATTTCTTCGCGAAATGAACGACGATCATGTCGACGATCGTCTCCCTACCCTCGCGATTCGCGTTTCCCCTCGAATCCCGGCGTTCCCGCCGCCAGAATGGTACCAACCTCTCGATCCAACACATGGGTTTGCCCACAAAAACCTGTCGCCACTCGCTTTCCGAGCGAAACTACCCGTTTTTCGGGTCACCCACTAGAGAAAGCCGTGTTTCCCGTCGAGTTTCTCCCGGTTCCGTCATGAATTCCGTCGATGGTGGCGGCGAATTGGAGGAAGCGAGGGAAGCGGTGTCCGAGATTCTCGAAGGGTTCGGGGTCCCGAGGAAGGAATCGCTCGAGATAGCGTCGAAATGCCCGGCGTATACCAAGACGCTTGTCGGTAACGCGAGGGAATTGGACGAAACTGGGTTGTGGAAGTCGTGGGCAATCGAAGAAGAGGACGTGGGTGGTCTTAGTTTCAAGAAGAAGGTCTGGTACATAGCGAAGGAGAAAGGGGACGGCGGTCTCATCCCTTTCATGGAGAGTCTTGGTCTGAGCCCTTCGTCGTCTACGTACGTCGCGCGTTACTTGTCGGGGAAGGTCGAGCTCGTCAAGCTCGGAGAAAAGGTCACAATTGTTTGTTTCTTTGGTTTTTGAGCTTTCTGCTAGAATTTAGATCTGTTTTTTAGTGCACAGTAGTGTTGTTATTGGCGTTTTGAATGGGTATTCTGCTTGCCAATAACCTGTTCGTTGAAATGCCATGTTGGAAGCACAAGGTCTGGCTTTTGGTTTGCTCGCTTAAGTATTTGACATTTTGTGATTTATAGGTTAAGTGTGTGAAGGAGCTATTGTTTTCTGACACTGATCGAGTGAAGTTGATTGGAAAGAATGCTCGCCGCATGATGAAGCACTTTTCAATTTGTGCTGATGAGGATGTCCAAAGAACTATGTCATACTTTGAAAAGGTCCGCGCTGTTCGTTAATGTTTGTGGCTTCATCATATACTGGATGTTTTCCCAATTCTTTGGTTGTTTTCGGCAACCATTGTTTTACTCATTGCAGAAAAAGTTTTAGTTTATGTTTCTTCTTCCATGCTATCCTCTTTCAATATGTTATTGTTTTCAATGTTATTGATACTTCTTGCGTGCTTTAGATGGAAGCTAGGCGTGGAGGTTTAGACATGTTGGATCGAGGAGATGCCTCATTTCCATACCTTATTGAATCTTTTCCCCGTGTGCTTTTGCTGTCAATGGATTCCAGCATCAGACCCTTGGTGGAGCTTTTTGAAGATGTTGGTGTCCCAAAGGGACTAACTGGAACGATATGCCTTTTGTTTCCTCCTGTTATCTTTTACAACATTGAGAAGGATATTATACCGAGAATAAGGTTTTTCGAAAAGGTATGCTGCTCTTCGTAATTCTTTTCTTGCACTATTTTATTTTTCTGGTTATGCTTTGTTTCGGAAAATATTATCTTTGTAGATTACCATGTCCATGGGTTCTTATATATTAGAATGGCATTGTAAATTTTCTTGTTATGACCAAAAATGACATAGCATGCTCACATTATATCTTTTGTGCAATATTGACCTTGTGCCTGCATATTTATGTGAGCAGCAGGTGGAAAGTGCTCTAAAATATGTGTACTACATGGCAAAATAAAAAATTAGAAACATTGCAATGCTTGTGTGTGTCACAAACTATACAATGGATAAAATTGGATGTCCGTGAAGCACAGCAGCTATTGAGATGGTTAGTGAGTTATCTTCTGCCACAGGCAATGAGGAAAATTATCCATGTAAAGCATGGAATAAAAATCACATTATTGAGTTCTGGAAGAGAGAATTCCACTTCAAACCCTGTGCATCTGTCCAACTCTCCATAACAGGCATCAAAATAAATAGAGATGACTTCTAAAAACTTCATCATGCATCATTAGATGCTGCATAAATAGAAAAGAGAAGCTCACTTTAGTTTGGGTTTTGGATGTCTGATATGAGTTTTGGTTTTGTGCCTCGCTTGTTTATAGTTAACAAGCTACATCTACATGACTTGTGATTCATGCAGTTACACAAACACATACACATAATGGAGGTCGTTAGGCACCTGGTGAGCCTGATACAACCCATAATCATGTTGGACTATGGATAGAGTTACCTTATTGATCTGATTAGATGTTTCGTAATTGGAACTTGCAACCCAAAAGAGCATAACATGATTTTGTACATTCTGCTATGTGCTTTTTGAAACTAAAATGAGTTGTTCATTTTTTCCTTTGCAATTTCATGGTGCTTTTGTTGGGGAATACAGGTGGAGCGTTATTCTTTCATCTATGTTCATAAATCATTAGATTATGTTTTTGTTCAGGTGGGAATAGAACACAAAGAAATTGGCAAGCTGCTGGTAAAGTATCCTTGGATTCTCTCAACTAGCATCATAAAAAACTATGGGGAAATCCTCTCCTTGTTCACTGTATTGAAGGTGCATATCTAGGTCTCTCTCTATTTGTCACTTCTGTTCTTTTTTACTTTGATATCATATTATTTAGCGCTAAGTGTCTGTTAAACATACGAAAAATGAAGAGAGACAATAAAAAGAAATACAATGCCGTATTTTTTAGAACAAAGGGAAAAGAATATTAAGTTCAAAAGATAAAATGGCAACGAGTTGTCACCATACAAAATATGTACATATCCCATAAGGAAGCCAAGAGATATCCATGTCTGGCCATTTAATAGCAGCACAATGAGAATCAACAACCTTACGAAGGCTATGGATAACAGACAAAGGGCGTGAAATATCCTTAAAAATTTTGTTACTCCTTTCCATCCAGATCTGCCACCACACAACTAGTATCCACCACTTCCAAATGAATTTTCATTTCTTGGAGAGCCTAAGTCGCAACAGCCCCAAAAGTAAGTCTTTAATGCATGGTTTAGCTCTCACATCGACCCTCAAATCAGGCCAAACAATGTAAATATCTGCTGGAAAAACATACAATACCAGAAAAGAGGTGGCGTTAATTCTTCTGCCACTATGTCACAGGGATACGCCCTTTTGGGCACTATACCCATGTGGAACGGATACGGGCACAGATACAGTTCCAATATGGACAGGATATGGTCAAACCATATCCAGCATGGTTTGACCATATCTAATCCATTTTTGTCTCAACCAAAAAATATTATTTAGCTAAGACTCTCATAAAACTCTTCCCTCTTTTGTTTATAACCATATTTGACTCATTTGACCATCATTTTTAGGCCAAACAGTTGGTCAAAGTCAAACACTATAAAATTAAACCATTTTTTTTAACTCCAATGTGGATAAAGTTTTCACCTCTAACTAGACCACTTAAATCCAATATGCCACTATCATCAACAACATAAACATCATTTCCACACCACACATTACCAATAGGTGTCTTTGCAACATCATGAATTCTGGAAGACTTCTTATCCGTATGTTTGATATAATAATTTTATCCTTTAAACAATATCGAAAGTTGAAAAAGTGCTCCCTATTTTCTAATAAAAGATAGGAAAAACCAACATCATTCTCTATCGGTTGAGTGCCATGGGTTATATTTGAACTGCGTATGACATTTAAAAAAAGTTGGTTAATCTTCTTTTTGAGAAAAAGAAGAGAAAAGATTGTTCATTATAAAAACCATTTATGGCCTACCTTTTATTATGAATTGCACTAATTTACTATGCTACTTTTTACTGTTAGATGGTTTTATTATTTTATTTCTTCTAGTAAGAAGTAGTGAAAATCTCAAACAGGTGCATACTCATAAAATTGCTTGTTAATGTAAAGTTTAGTCAATGACTAACATTTTCCTTTTTTATTCTTAGGTGCCAAAAGCCAGTGTCGATAGTGCCGTTAAAAGCTGGCCCCATATATTAGGATGTTCAACTGATAGGATGAAATTGGTATTAACACAATTTGCGGATTTGGGAGTTAAAAACAAAAAGTTTGCACATATTATTTCTTCTAGTCCTCAGTTGCTGCTACGGAGACCTCAGGAGCTTCTCAAGGTTAGTTTCTTAATTATTTTCATATGTTCAGATATTTTGTCTTGACATTTGCTATAGGAAAATATGCATAGACATGCTACTTATATGTATTTCAGTTGTTCCCTTTTGTCTTTTTTCTGTATTAGCATGCTCATCTATTCCCATGAATGACCTGGCACATTCATTTTTATTGAAACCAACACTTCTTATTCTAGGTTGCCTATTGTTTATATAATGATTCTGTCAATTATTGGGTTACATATAATACACCAACTGTTATAAGAGTTAAAAGGAATCAAGGATTGCAAAGAAGGTAGATTGCCAGAACAGGCATACATATATTGGTTCATAAAAGAAAAAGTGCCACATATAAACTATTTAGCTTTTTGCTTCCTTGTATCCTGTGGTTCGGGGATTGCTATTTTTCAAAAGAATCTATTTTATTTCAGCAAGTATGCAAAGTCACTCTAGCGCATAAATTAATAGTAATTGTCCATTGCAGAATCTTGGATTGCATTCCTACTCTGTTATATACCTTGCATACGTTGTAATAACTTTTATGAGATGTTCACTAATTTCATGTTTGAGTCGTTTGACCCAGAGAGAGAACTTTATCCACAACAGATACTCCTACAGACTGGAAGCATTTTGCTTTTCAATTTTTTAAGAATCTTTAAAACCATTTGTCTATTCCATAGTTTTTGCCATGTTTATTTTATTTCAAAAATGTCATTTTTAAAATATTTATTGTAAATGATAATTTTAAAATATTTATTGATCATCATCTTTAATAAGCCTTATCTCATCTATGTGAACTTAGTTTTGCAACTAATATTTCTCCAATCTTGCTTATCTATTATTGAAATATGAGTCATCACCTGGTCTTTCACATCTATACTCACTGTCTCCTTTCTGTAAGGAAATGAGTTCCTCAGAAGATATTCACTAAATCACCAAAAGTGGACACTCAAGAGAGTTCCACCAAAATATCACAATGAACACACAAAGAACCACAAATAGGTTCACTTACAAATACCCATGAAAGAGAACAAGAAAAAAGATAAAAAATAAATGTTTTTATTGATCTCAACACATGCAAGAAGCATTACAAATGGCGGGGTTTTGCCCCCATATTTATACACAAGGAAAGAGACCCAAGAGAGAGTCGTTGGGGGTCCAACGGGCTCTAAATAGAACCATTGGACCTCCAACGACTCTCAATATTGACTAGTCAACAAGTGTTGACTAGTCCTATCTCAACAAAAATAAAAAAACTAATCCTAACTAGACTAACCCTAGTTACTAACTTAGTTACACATAAATATATATATATATATATATATATATATATATATATATATGTACATTTACATTTTTAACACTTTCATGTCTGTTCACTACCTTTTTTAGTTTAATGATTAATCAACCAATTTCCCTCTATCATCTGATCTTCGTTACTCTAGAAATCCACCTCATCATATGCATCTTAGATGTATTGAGTCTATTGACTGTTTCATTGTATGCTTCCTTGCTTAAAACTGCCCTTTCAATCAGTGATACCCCTGTTTATCCTTTATCAGTCACATAACTTGCTATTTAGTGTGTGTGGCTAGATCATGGTGCTCGTCCTTCATTTGTTGGGCATTTTCTCTTGCATAGTTCCACATTAATTAATTTTTTTTCTTCAACTTGCATAAAACATTATCTAAAACTAATATGTAAATGTCTGAAACAGAGATAAATTAAAGCCAAAATACAGTAACATGAACAAAATATCTGTGTCCGTTCTTAGCACAATACATTAGGTAAAACCTATAGAAGTACACAACTGAAAACTTTCAATTGAGTGGCTTTGATCAGTACTACTGTTGTTGATTTTTACAAATGTAACAGTAGGAGTTAGAGTTGAAGAGTTCAAAAGATTTATGGGAAGCAAAATTGGAACTATAAAAGTGGAAGTGATTGAGCACTTGAAGGATAAGTGCAAAGGGGTTTGAGGAATCACTTGGGCAGTAAGATGGAATATCTTGGGATCATGTAGGAAGAATGGTTGATGGAATAAATTTAATAAATGAAAAGTATAAATTCTGTTAATTAATCATTGAATCGACTTACTGAATGAACTAACATCGGCATCAAAGTGCATCTTTAAAAACAACAATAAATGAAAATCAGTCTCCCTGATAAAAGTTATTTCAACTAGTGGGACTGATGATGCCCAGGGACAGGGAATTCCTTTGTTTCTCCACCAAAGTGAAGCATGATTATCCAAGTGTTTCATAACTTATGGGGAGCATTTTGCTTCAGCTTCAGAAGCATGTTTCTCACTTTGAAATGGTGTTCATAGGCATAAGCAATGAAACATTTTATAATATGTAAAATCTCTTTTAAATATAAAGAATTACTTCAATTTCTTGTATTCACCTTCCAACTACTAACATGAAAGTTGTCCGGCCAAACAACCTTGGAAATGACTAGTTGTGATTGATGTCACTAGAAGAATGTATATCTGTATTTTATTATTGGTTCTATTCTTTATTAGTTTTTCTTGTATTTGTTATAACATGAGGGGTATTTGTGTCTTTTCTGTCCCCTCTCTACTTGATGGTGGCATACTTGTAGATTTACAGAATATAGTCAACATAAGAAGTACAAATAGACTACAGGCTATGTCACATGGGTGCATGTGCGGGTGCGGGGGTGCGGCACTTTCAAAAACCTTGGGTGTGGGGGTGCAACAGGGCAAAAATGTAAAAAATTATACATATATATATAATTTTGAAGTTTTAACAATTAACATTGTCATAATATCATTCATCATGCATGCAATATATCAACCTAAATATCAATCAAATATGTAAAGCAATTACATAAATCAACCTAAATATCAATCAAATAAGTAAAGCAAAAAAGAACTAAATTACATACCAAAAGTATATCCTACAATGTAGTGGATCTTAATAATTTTTTTCTTCATCATCAAATGCATCATTAGAAATTTAGAAGGAATACTGGGCTCAGCTAAATCCATGTTTGTCATGTTGAAATCATGCTCTCCCTCGAAGTCACACTCTTTTTGGGTTTACATCCTAAAATTTGGATGTTCCTTGTCTGTGTTACAAACCCAATTTGAAAATGTTAAATACAATACAAGTATATTTAAATGAAAAACTAAGAAATAATCAAATAACTAAGAGAGCAAATTAGTACTTGTATTCATCATTGGTTCGCGAAAGTAATCGAAGATTTGAATGAACATATACTAAATCCTTTGCACGTTTGCTGGTGAGTTTGTTTCTCTTCATGTTGTGGATTTCAGAATATGTGTTCTAATTTCTTTTACAACAAGATGAACTAGCAGGCTGCGATAATAATCTTAATGCAAGACGTTGGAGAAGAGGTGTTTCTGATCCAAATGTTGACCATCATGTGATAGGATCTATATTATCCTCCTCTCTCACGAATAATGCCGGTCCATATAATCTCAAAGATGAAAAATTTCCAAACTCTTGTGTGACTTGATGCAGAAGATATGCTTCTGAAAAGTCTTGTCATACACATATTTCTATTTCTTGATAACTTTGAGTCTAAATTTGGAGGGACACGACCAATACCACCTGCCCGCCACTTATTTGCATAATATTTTGGATTAAGAAAATGTGACATGCAATGCAAATGAGTGTTGCTCTTATCCCATCTTCTGACTAAAATTGAATGAATATGGTTAAAAAATTCTGAATCATTAAATGCAAGATTTTTTTCTTTATGCTTGAAAACTATAACTTGTATTTTTTTAATCATATTATCCCACATTTCCTAAACTCTGTGAAGCATGGGCTCATTCTTATCAACTTCTCTTAACATTTCTCAAATAGGTTGTGTAAATTGAAAGAAGTATACCACTCTGTCCCAAAACTCATCATCAAGAATGAATTTCTTAATTTCTTGAGCCTTGATATCATCATCAACACGATAGAATGTCCAATTTTCATCACCATGTTAACCAAAACATTCTTCACTTTTTTAATCATCTTCACCATCATAATGATGAATACAAAACGTGTTTCAACGACCTTCAAAAATTTCAGGTCAGAATGCCTATTAAATATAGCATTAGCACAATGGTGGTTAACAACAAAATTCATAATGCTTTTGACATTTCTTTCTAAATCTTTAATCCATGAACATAAAGCATATGCTTGTAAATTTTCTTCTTCTTTGGGGTTGCAGATGCTTTTTAGGGCCAAATTTAAGTTGTGTGCTACACAGGGAGTTCAAAAAATATGAGGGTACTCACTCTCCAAACTCAACGCTGCAGTTTTACAAACTGGAGCGTTGTCTGTAATGATTTATACCACTTTCTGATCACCCACTTCTTTTATGACTTCTATAAACAACCACTTCAAATACTCTGTATTTTTATATTCCCCAGATGCATCAACTGCTTTCAAGAATATTGGGCCACTAAGCGAACAAGTAATGAAATTGATCAGTGGGCGCCTTTGAATATCTGTCCATCCACCAGAAACAATAGAAACCCCATTTTTCTCCCATGAATACTTTTTATTCTCCAGCAACCTCTCCACGTTTGCGTGGTTCATATTTTTTCTGAGCTTGGAGGCACATAGCCACTCAAATTACAATTTGCCAAAGATGTTACTAAATCCTTCCAATAAAGATTTCTAGCCGCATTAAATGAGAGTAAACTATAATAAAAATACCTCCCTACTTTTCGATCTATATCTTCCCTTCCATATATATTGAATGTTGCTTGTATTGTTCCTCTACCTCCTACATTGACTTTTTTTTTTCAGCATCTTCTTGGTGGCTTCGAAATGGCATACTAATTGCACAAAAATCACTAATTGTCTTTCTCTTCTCATATTCTTCTTGTATTTTCTTGTATTGTCTTCGCATTGCCTTATCAACTTTTATGCATCCTAAAATGTCATGTCCTGGTATCTTCAACAAATGATCATTCACTCTTGCGTAAGACCCAACGAACTCTCTTTCAGAGAGCTTGCATCGAAATCTCTTGTTTCCACCTCCTTCTCCAGTTTTTGCAAGCTTATCTAAATGTACCTATAGTGACCCTACATCATCACTTTCACTACAACTATAAACAAAACTAGCAGTAGAACTCACATGTGGGGACGAAGATGACGCAAGCCCTTTTCCTTTATCCGTCATTTTTGTCCTGAAAACACAAACAAAATTATATTAAAGTCAATTATGCAAACAATCAAGATTTATAATATCGAGTCCAATGATGAGTTGTGGAGCCTGATTCAGAGTTTTTGCCCTTAATGGGGGGTTCGGGGGCTCCCCCTTCCTCCGACGCGGGTCCTGCTGCGCGTTCAGCGGGCGGGGGGTCCAGGGGGGCCGCCCTTGGCGGGGGTTTGTAGGGGGGTAACGCCCCTCAGAAGAAATTTTTTCTTGGGAGGGGCTCGACCCTCCCCTGAAATCAGAGGGAGCAGGGAGGGGGGCTCGACCCCTCCCCTGCTGACCCAATAAGAGAGCGAGAGGGTACCTGCGACGAGGGAGAAGAGGAGGTGGCGTCGGGCTCCCCTGCGAGATGTCGGGAGGAGAGGAGGTGAGAGAGAGCGGAGCTGCGCGGGAGAGGAGAGGAGAAGATTAGGGCAAACTTCTTTCGCAGCCCCTTTTGATCGGGCAACAAAATTTTTTTTAGGTTCAAAAATTGGACGAAAATGACCCTGGGTGCGTTGACCGCACCCAGGGTCGTGTTGACCGCACCGGGTGCCACACCCGCGTAGCGTCGACATGGGTGCGACACCTGCTTTGCCGAGTCCATGTGACTTAGACTAAAGGCCCACATTGGAAATCATGCCTTCAACTTCTTCATGCTTCATGCTTCATGCTTCATGCTTCATGCTTCATGCTTCATGCTTATGGTCCAAAATCTTAGTCCTGTAGACATCCTTCCAGCATCCACTCTTTTTAATAGTTACCACAAGTTCCTCAAATCGGAGTTGGTGTTGAAAACTTTCAATTTTGCATACTAAAGGGGTACATTTTCTGGGAAGTATCCAACCACTAATCCTATTTTTATTCCTAACTACCCTTATGCTTCAAAGTGATGCTTACGGGTGAAATTCTCTACTGAAGCTTCGTTTCTTTCTTTTCTCCTTCTCTCTCTCAGCAAGAATCCTTCTGTTAGTTCCATCATGGTCCGATACTCGAGATGAACCCAACAATCCCCTTCGGCTCTAGAACAAGGATTTCTCCTCATGTTCTAACTTGCAAAGCTTTCTGTGAGGTAGAAATAATGCTAAGGTTAAGATGGAGACTGCTGGGTGCTAGTAAAGACTAATTCAGTCATTATTTTTCACTTGCCCGAACCAGTGAACCATTGATTATGGGCTGTTGGTTCTGATCTTTTCTCATTGTCTTAGTCTTCTGTCCCGCAGAATGATTTTGTTTTCTGAGAACAAGTAACAACCATTAGTCCACAAAAGGATCATATGAATAGGTTGCAAAGGCAATACTTTTTCAAACAAATGTCAAGATATGTCATTACTATCTGAACTTGGAGCCTACCTTTTGATAATATGCACATATGCCATGGAAGAACTCTAACTTGGGCTGCTGCTGTATGGTTTCTTCATGAAAATAAAGTAACCAGATGGCTATGAATTGACCGGAAGTCACATGATATCATGGCAATGGGAAAAGAAACAAAATTCCACCAGGTGTTTTTCAACCATATCAGATACATGTTAATCTTCTGCATTGTCCTGGCTAGAGCATTGGTTGAGCACAAGCGACAAGTGGGGAAAACTGTATCTATTGTGCTAGTAGCTTTCTATGCTGTCATTGGTTGCTCAATAAGAGATCCAACTTTGTAGTTGTGGAAATTAATGCTCAATAGGCTCCTAAGTTTTGTGCTCGTCTTATTAATGTCAAAGTACCTGCTATTTCGGTTTGTTGCTCAACTTAATGCATATCTAGTGTCTGCACTTACATATATAAATCAGAAGATTGCTGCTAATGAAACATTCTTGGTTATGCTATGCATATTCGCACCAAGTTTTGGCTGCAATTGATTTATCACAGTTATTTGATTCTTCTCTGTTAGGTGATCACCTTCATGGAAGAACTGGGTTTTGATGATATAGACATCGGGAAACTTTTGTGTCGATGCCCAGAACTCTTTGCTGCCAGTATGGAAAATACCCTGAAGGAGAAAATCAAGTTCATCACTGATCTTGGTATTCCTGAAGACCATTTCCAACGAGTTATCAGAAAGTATCCTGAATTTCTTGTATGCAGTACATGTAATGCGCTAAAGCCACGGTAAGGGCATCTTGAATACAAATCCTGAATCATCTGACTTTTTTTCCTTCTATACCAACAATTGCAGAAATTTCTTCTGGAAGTCATTTAATCCAGAGTGATACTAAATTAATAAACTCGTACTCTTGTTTTGCTCAAATGGACAGGATGGATTATTTGATGAAGGTGGGATTGTCAAGGAACGAGGTGGCCTCAATCATCTACAGATTTTCTCCTTTACTCGGTTATAGTATTGAAGAGGTATTGAAACCAAAGCTAGAGTTTCTTGTATATATCATGGATAAACCAATCAAAGAAATTGTAGATTATCCAAGATATTTTAGTTATTCCCTAGAGAAGAGAATCAAACCAAGGTTTCAGGTTCTTAAACATAGGAATTTGAAATGTAGTTTGAGGGAGATGTTGGGGAAAAATGACGAGGATTTTGCAGCAGAGTACATGGGCATAGGTAGAATGCTTGTTCCGTCTGGTCCTGAATGTGGCTGAGTTGTATCTCCTGCAACTCCTTTCGTGGTTTTTAGTCCCTTAGTTATTGATCTGGAAATGGTAAAGGGTCTATTTAAAAGTATATTAAAATATATTTAATTATAGTAGTTTATTACAGATTAGTGTGACACTCCATTTTGGCTTCCACTCCTTATCCCCTTATATACTAGTTATATTGAAAACTTCATAAAAATGGCAGTATCCCGTATCTGCAACCATATCCATGTGATTACAGTGAATGCTAATTATATTTGTGACACTAGAGAAGTATACTGTTGAACATGCATGATTGGTAGCCTATTTGGCTGAAGTTTTCAGTAAGCTTGAATTCCATATGGGAGTAATGTGGGCTAGTTTTGGCCCTTGTGCCAAATTAAACTCAACATAGGCGTAAGCTTTTAACTATGAAGATGGACAGGAGCAACCTACATAAAATTGTGCAGCTGTTCACAAACTGGGTTTGGGTTCAGCTCTTCTGATGTGTACTCAATATTTGATCATTTGCTGGATTAATATCCTGCCTAAGGACACTAAAATCTGGGGCTAAAACTGCCCACTCTAATAATAAGTAGGGCTGGACACATTTGTCAACTAGGCCAAACTAGATCTGGTGAGCTTAATTTTGGTATTCAAAGAAAATGGCTATTCTAAATGCTAAATTATGTTGGTTGGGTTTGGAACCTTGTTTTTCTCCTGCATAACCTTCAGATGGAACCCCGGGTTATTATTTGGGCTGGTGCATCCTGATAGGTTCTCACATATTTCTCCTCCACTAATGTGATCTGCCTGGTTTGGTTAGTAGGAATTGGCTCTTGTATCATCCGATTACTACTTATGATTTTACGAGGCTTATAAAATCAATGGCCCACAATGTGTGATTGTTTCTCGGCTCATAAAATCATGTTTTTTTTATCGAGAAAAAAATGCGATCTCAATGCTGGTCCCTAGCATTTGGTCTATCCTCAATCCATTTATGAGGTCGGATTGAGTGAAAACCTGTGCCTATGATTTCCAGCATATTCAAACAATTACATCACCATAACCAAACGCTAACTCCTACCCTGCCTGCCGGGTACTTGTACCAACACCCATACTCATCTCTAACGACTAAAGTTTAGTTCATGACTATGGATTTATCATGGTTTTCTTATTTTACTACATATTTTAAACCAGTATAATTAATTATTAAAATATAACTCAAACAAGGATAATATTGAGTGCCTCGTCCGACCAAAATGTAACTACAAAAAATGAGTTTTTCTCATCTGAATTACTAGATGATTTGTAATAAAAGAACAATTCTGGATCACTCATACAGTCTAATTACTTCAAAATATGCCCATGCAAGATTGCATTCATTGAAGACCCAAGGGGGGTTGGCGTAGTGGGGTGTGGCCTTGGCTGGTCAAGGTTCGATTCCCAAGGGTGTCACCTTCTTTGTGCAAGCCGACACTCAAGGGCGGGGGTCCTAGTCTAAGAGTTTTACGTCGCTGGCATGAGAACTGTAGGTATGGCAGGCTGAGCATGCGTGACCTGGTCTTCGTGTCGGGTGTGGTTTCTTTGGGTTATAAAAAAAAAAAATTGCATTCATTAATATAACGAAAAATGATCATATTGTATGGCTAATTTAACATGTTTTTGAAATGTTCTATAATTTTTTATATTATTCTCATATTCAAAATCACAAATATTTAGATTTAAAGAAACTTTTTTACCTTTCACAAATGTGAATCTCTTATATATGCGAACTTTCTCTCAAATATGTAACTTTTTTGTAGAACAATCTTTCTTTTCAGATATGTATCTCTCCAATCTGTCGTCAAAAAATCGTGTTTTATAGTCATTGAAAAGCTGAAACACATGACTATACCTTTCATGTTATGAGTTAGAATCGTAAACCCTACTAGGGTTTTCATTTCTGAGTTTCAAAACCAGAATAGAACATACTATGCAAACTAAAACAACCAAACAATCTATCTTCAGATGACTTTTCGATCCATAAAATGAGGGATTTAAAAAAAAAACTAAATAGAAATATCTTTTCAATTACATATGATTTGTTGAAAAATGATGAACGAACGTTGAGATACAATCCCGATAATGTTCCTAAAATAAAAGATGAACAAACATGGTTGTGTCTTTTCTGTTTGTTCTATGACATTTTTCGGCTACCTGCATAAAAAATCTGAAAAACAATAAAAAGAAAAAAGATAGATCTGAACGTTAGCTTTTCAACACCACTAAAATTATCTTAAACCTATGAGCGGTTGGAAAGAAATGCCCTCTAAAATATAGATTGTTCAATATAGGCATGAATGAGGAAGTTCACATAAAATAAGAAAGTCTGCATAAAATATATGCAAGGATAATGAAGTCCACATAAAATATATGAGAGGATAAGAAAATCTGCATAAAATATATATGATGATGAAGTCTACATAAAATCCACATGAAATATATGCATAAAATGAGAAAGTCTGCATAAAAATAAGTGTGAACATCCTCTTAAACTCAAACTTCAAAACTTCGCAAATATTTGACTAAGTTCACATATACCTCAGAAGTTTGCATAAAAATAGGTACAAACATCCTATTAAACTTAAAAAAGTACATGTATTTAAGAGAAACTCACATGTTTAGGAAAAAAATCACATATATAAGAGAAACTTTGCATATATTTAGAAGAAAATCACATGTATAGTAGAAACTTCATATATATTTAGGAGAAAATCATATATATATATATATATATATATATATATATATATATATATATATAAAAGTGAGACTCCACATATATAGGAGAAAACTTGAATATAATTTAGGATTAAAATTGCATATATATTTTTTGCAGAATAGTCTTTGTTCTTAAATTTGTATCTCTCTGATCCGATGTCGAAAACCTACATTTTTAGAGTCATTAAAAAGTTGAGACATGCCAATAATTTTTGTATTTTGAGTTAGAGTTGAAAACCCCTCTAGAGTTTTCATTTTTAATTAAAAAAACAGAATAAAATCATGCTATGCAAGCTGAAACAACATACTAGTCTATCTTCCAAAGAATATTTCTCTCTAACCGCTCATAAGATCAAGGTGATCTTGGTGACATTGAAAAACTAACATCTTAATTTATCTTTTTTTTTTTTTCGATTTTCATCATAGGCTGCCAAAAAATAACATAGAATAGACAGATACTACAAAATATGCCTTTATTCCGATTTTGGAACTCATAAACGAGAATCCTAAAAGGGTTTTTAGTTCTGACTCAAAACATGAAAGTTATAGGCCTGTTAGTTTTTTAACGATTATAAAAACGCAAGTTTTTGATGTCGGATCGAAGAGATATAAATCTGAAAACAAAAACTATTTTACAGAAACAGTCATATATTTGAGAAGAAATTCACATATGTTTAGATAGTTTGCATGTGCGAAGGGTAAAATGCTTTTTTTAAAACTAGATATTTACCATTTTGAATGAGTAGCAAAAATTATCGGTCATTTTGGAAAACATGTAAGTTAGTCATGCACTACGATCATTTTTTGTTGATATAAACATGCACATCCACACCAAAGAGTTGTGTAAAACCAATCAAAACTACTCTTACAAGTGTCACTTGATTACCTCAAGTGGGTAATTTTCTGCATTGTCACCAACACCCAAGCCCTTATAGATCCCATAAGTGAAAAGGCACTTGCACATTGGGTGGGGGTGGGAGTTGAACTTGGGATGAAGGCACCACCATCTTCTCCCCAAACCCTAATGAGTGTAACATTTTTTTTTTAATATTTATAAAGAGAAATCACCCCCAAAAGATCACATACCCAGTCGCGTTGGCTTTGCCTGTCGTATTTATGGTCACTGTCTTCACAACGTAAAACTCTGTGGGCTTACCTCTCGCTCTCAAGAAATCGCCATGCTTCAGTTTGCACAAGAGGTGACACCCATGGGATTTGAACCTAGACCGCTTGTCTAGCAGCCTAGGTCTCATCCCACTACACCAAACCCCTTTGGGGCTACCTTTAGGTGTAACATGCTAAGCACTCTTTTTTTATGACAAAGATCCTTTGCAGGAGAACCGAGTCACTTGATGTGCTCGCCTCCTTTGCAAAGTAAACCCCTGGTGGGGTCGCCCACACATCCCATGGGAGTTGGACCTGGGTTGAATGGGTCAGCACCTTCTCCCCTGGCTCACTGCTACTCGGGTAAACCCAGCAGGTGCATATGTTAGGACGTTTTTAAGCATATGTGCATCAACCTCAAGGGGGGTTGGGGTTGGGGTGGGACCTTGACTGCAAGATGAACAGTCAAGGTTCTGTTCCCGTGGGCCCTTTTGCGCAGGCCAATGCCTAGCTTATTGACATCCTCCTTTTTTTTCTTTCTTCTTCTTCTTCTTCTTTTTTATCTCTTGTACTGTTTGTTTGCAGAGATGGGATTCAAATTATCGTTCGCGGCAGATAATCCACCTCTTTCGGTAATCGCAGTGGCTAGAATTTCCAGCGTTCCACTTGAGCTCGATCCGACTCTTACCGCCGGCTCCTTGCCGGAGTTATACGATTCTTCGGGACAATCTCTCTGATCTTTCTATTTTTTTTTTTTGTATGTTTTTTGCTTTTGATCGAGAAGTTTGATCAAGGAAGCTTATTTTCACTTCAGTGATCGCAAGTGTTTATAATGTTGTGAGAATATCATGATTTTTTCATTGAGATTTTTACGCGGAGTTGATATCCCGTGATTATCCGCAATATTTGTAAATGTCGCTGGTTTTGAATTTACCAAGATATCATTGACATGCCGTGACTATCTTTTTATGGTCCCCAACTCTTGGGGGAAAAAATTGAAGTTTCTTTATTTCTTTTCCATAATTTGTTGTTTTCCTTTTGCCCAAAATTTCTGAGATTTTCCCAGGAAAAAAGCAGTGTGGAAATCTCCCCGTCAATTCACTTCCAACTTTTTCCTGGGATCGATATTGATGATATGGAAAATGATGTAATTTTGAATCTGATACCGTTTTCTTGTTTGTCTCTTTGTTCTCCATTCTGTTTAGACTTGGTACTGTTTGTGGTTCACGTGCTTTCATAGAACAAGATTTCTGCCTGAAATGACTGAAGGATGAGGTCATATGTTGGCTGCATACTCGTTTTGGAAACTACTACAACAAGATTTCTGCCTGAAATGACTGACTGCTGTTTTGTAGTGCGCGCACACACACACACACAGAGGTGGAACGGATAAGACGGGTTGGATTATCCTTGATTCTGATTCAGATTTGAATCTTGTGCAGTTAATTCGAACCCAAGACTGGACCCGAATACGATTTGATGTAGAGTTGAATCCGGACTTGAGATACAGATGACAATACTGGATGAGAAACACAACGAAACAAGGTAACACATGTAAAAAGTGCAATGAGCGGATTATATTATCTGCACTGATTTGAATATGAAAATGCTTGATTACTTAAAAATCGAACCCAATTTGCATGCGCTATTGGATCTTAATTTTAAGGGCTCTCATTCAAGCCCAATTCGTTTGAGGCGGGTTCCTGTGATCGGGCCCAAGCACATTGTAAGTGTTCGGCCCTTTTGAGGAGCGGGGGGAGGCGTGGGGAAGGGGGGCAGCCTGTGACGTGGCATCTAGTAATTGGGTTGTCTTGTCTGGATCATATGGTCAGCCCCGAACACTGGATGCTGGTGTTAGGGTGCCGAGGTAGGAAACGCGATCCCATCATCTCCAAAATCATCCCTATTGTCATTTCCCCACCTAGGATCTCATTGTTACAAGTGGTTTTGATCGTATCTATCCCCCACTGTTCAATTGAATGAATCTTCTGGAAAGTGCTTGCAACAATCTTGCGTTGACCACAGGTGGATCCGCAAGTCGGGTCGTCTAATAAAGGAGGCTGGGTCAGGTGCAATCCCATTGCACAAAAATAATGTGCTGCTGCACCTGGGCACCCTTCATCTTTTTAACATAGCCTGAGACATGGGACCCAACAGTATATGAAGGGCGTTCTGGTGCAGCAGTATATTGGTTTTATGCAACTTATGTGGAAATGTTTTAGTCAGAGTCCATTGTTGTTAGGCCCTACATAAAAACATGGTTGCTGGTTGATGTGCTTGTAATTGATTATTTATTAAGAAACCTGTTTTGGATTGATTCAATTTACCAAAACAATTAGAATCTTTTATTGTCAAGTTTTAGCATGAGCCGTTGATTTTTCAACCCCTTAAAAAACACATGCAAGAAAAATGCTTAATCAAATGTTTGTTATAGTAACGTAAAAACCACTAACAACTATCTTTTCTACCCTTGCTTAACTTGGGGCCTAACCAAAATGGGTATATATATATATATATAGATATATTAACATTAAACTAATTGTATTTATCATTAGATGGATTCAACCATATTAAAATGATTATTTTTTTTTAAATTGTATTTTGAAAAATAGGTGATTACTTTTTAAGGTAAAAAAGTAACTTTGATAAATTCAAAAAGTTATATTTAAAAAAAAAGTGTTTGACTTTTCAATTCTCTACAAAAAAAAAAAACTTAAAAGAGTAACCACATAAAAAAAAAAAGGAGCCAAGAGTAGCTAGGTGACCACATAGACTGGGGTGAAGGAACTAGGCAAGATGTTGAACTTCATTACCAAAATGCTTGGGCTCAAAGTCAAAGCCGTAACAGGATATATTTTCATAATGAAATTAGTGAACCCTTGAATATTTTGAAAGATTTTTTTTTTTGAAATAAAAACCCTTGGCTAATAACCCATAGCCTACTGAGCTGCCTTTGATGGACCATTACACAATTGAGCAAACAGATTGTAGTGCAGTCATATGACACCCCAATGCTCACAACAACATCTTAACCCTACTCACAACGCCCTAGTGCTCCACCATACCTAAAGAGAAGGTGTGCAAAATAGTAACCAAAATCATAAAAAAAATAAAGGAAAAGGAGCTCAAAAATCAAACATAACCTTGATTTAGAGCACCAAAATGCATATTGTTTATTTGGAGAGAGAGAGAGAGAGAGAGAGAGAGAGAGAGAGAGAGAGAGAGAGAGAGAGAGAGAGAGAGAGAGAGCTGCTGAATTAGGTAGGACGAGAAGGTATCACACCGGATCATGTTTCAGTGATTTTTCTGAGTGGGCAACCATTGAATGAAGGTGAGAGGTTAGGAAAAGGGCAGAAGTCTTTGAGAGAAGTTAGGGAGAGGGAAGACACTTTAAAGAAAGGGTAAACTTGTCATTAGGTTGTAAGGTTTTAAAAATATTTTGACAAGAAATTCCAACAAAAAAATTGCAAGCCATTTTCAGGGACATATAATGTCTTAAAAACCAATTGTGCATGTCAAACGGTTGTGCATTGTAACATTTTCCATATATATATAAAATCGTAGCTGCCAACACCGTTTGAGCTTACTGCAAGCCTACCATGAGTTAATAGGGATTTTTTTTTTTTTTTTGCAAATCCGACCTTGCAGATGTGTTCACTTGGATTATGGTTTTTCGGTAAAAAAGTTTATTTTTAAGCATCAAATATTTTGGAAAATTACAAGCCGTTGATTTTTAAATCTTATAAAAACAAAAAAGAAGAAGAAGAAATCCTTCCAAATATATATATAGCATTTACTAATCTGGTTGCCCGGACGCTTGGGTAAGCAAGAAGGCACTGTGACAAATGTTGGCAAAAAAAAAAAACCAAAAAAAAAAAAACTGAAAAAGCAAGAAATTGCTGAAACGTTTTAAACGGAAATCTCTTGTGATATTTTCAAAACAACTGCCATATATCATAAAAAATGTGTGTTTTTATTTTTAAAATAATTTTATTTTTGTTTAAAGTTTTTATAAAAGTTAATTATTTATTGTTGTGAATACTTTGCCAAAAAAATGCAACAGTTTAAGAAATTTTCTATTTCTTATGAGATTTTGGCATTTTGACTCAAACACTTCTCACTATGCTTGAGAGAAGTCAATAATGGAATACTAGTAAAAAAAATGGAAAATATCATTTAGAGTCGACCTTTTGCCCCTTACCCGAATGAAAATTTTTCTTAAGATATTTTTATATTTCACATGATTTAATTATTTGTTTTATATTTTTTAATTATAAATGCACTAAGTTTTCCCAATGTCTTCTCTAGTAAATTGGATTTTATTAAGCTTCCCTAGCTGGAAACATCTCTGATAGCATTTGTAATTTGTTGTTTGTTGTTTGTTGTTTGTTGTCTCTAGCATTATGCTTGTTTCATCCATACTTGCAAATGATTCTTCTTCATTGAATGCTGTGTTCCAGTTCATCGTTGATTGCATAAATAGAGGCTGATCAGATTCTACTGCTTGTAGTTGATGACATAGTTGTAGGTAGGTTTGAAGTTGTTGAGTAATATTAGCAATTAGCTTTGTATATTCTGAAAAACTTTGCGATAATGCATATTACGATCTTGCATAAATCAACTTTTGCCAGATTGCTTCCACAAGAGATGACATGTAAGTAATTTGTTGATCCACCGACGGGGGCTCCGCTTGTCTAGTAGGAGCAGCTAGTGCACGTTACCTTGTGTTAGGATGTTGCAGGTTCAAAACCCAATGATAGAGTTGTATAATCGGTAGGGCTCGGCCCAACCCCAGTTTGCCTTTCAAAAAAAAAGATGCATTTTTTATCTTTCAGTGATTTGTATGTCCAAATTTTGTGTGCATGTTGAAGAGAAGATTTTTGGGTTCTTACACCTTGTGTTTTCAAATGTCAAGGACCTATTGATGTTTGAAAGGGTTCAGTGGTATGAATTTTCTCTAACACTTTCTTGGGATGTAAGTGGGGTTAATATTGGCTACTAATTAAGGTAGGAAACTAATAAGTAGAAATCACTTTTTTCTTCAAAATTTTTCAATTTTCTTTAGATTCGAGTTTTGTTGCTCCTTTAAGAATGATTCAGAATCAACTTGATTCAGAATCACATGGGTCTCAACCAAACATAAAAAGGTAATTTGTAAGAAACTAAATCTCATTTGCCTTTGCAAATAAGAGTCACTTTCTAATTTGTATGAGATTCAGAATCACATTGATTATAAATCACTTTTTAAAGGAGCAACCAAATGTGTCACAAATGTTATGGATGTGATCTACATGGTTTGTTTACTAAGAAACTTGCTTTGAATCATGTGATTACGAGAAGTAATTAGGTTCTTAAAGAGGTCTTAAAATCAAAGACCTACAATGTGCCAAAATTTTATAACTCAAAATATCACATTTTTACATCAGAAAAGCACGATTCAAGGCTTGGTCCTTGGTAAAGAAACCATGTTGAACACATCTATGTGGTTAGATTGAGTCGACCAACACCTATGATTTTTAGCTCATTAGTTTTGTACCTTTATTAGTAGCTAATATTAACCCATGTAAGTGTGTGGCAATTATTTATTATTTATTTGCCATTTTTAATTTTTGATAAATGGTTGGTTTATCTTTTCAAAAGCTTTTTAAAATACAAATAGTATAAATAATAAGAAAGTCTGTGTTAGGCAGTAGGTTTGGTCCTGTAGAAGGCAGCCTTCATGCCTCTCGGAGCCTCTTAAGCTACACAAATATGAAATCTATCTAGATCTAGAATCAGAGTGAGCTGATTTCATGGAGAGAAGAACACAACACTGCAAAGAGTCTGAAAATATGTAACATTTTACTTTTAGGCATTTTAGTTTTACTATCAATCAAAAGAAAAAACATTTCTTTTCACCTATGGTTAGCAGGAAATCCTGATGTGAATTTCAGGTAGAGATCTCAATTTAAACCAAAATTGTTGTACCATTTTAGTAAGTCTGGGTTTGAGACTCGTTATTAGCATTGGACTTAGTTGGAGTCCAGTGACCTACCCATGTTCGCTATTGCGTAATGGGATCATTTATGAATCAAAAGTTCACATTTTTTTTCTATGCAGTTTTTAAGAAACAGACCATGTTGAACAAATCCAAAGGGTTTGATATGCAAAACATACAACAGAACATTGAAAGCAAGAACAGTCCACACTTGCACACTTTCACCCACCTCATACTTGTTCACATTGTACCTAAACTCAATCCAAAAAACTCCTATTAATTCATCCACCTGATTTCAATTACAAATTTATTAGGAACTTATCACTTATTATCGAAAATCAGAATTTGACTCGAAAAGACCTCTAACTCAAGAAGTTACTTTGTACAAAACCTAAATGCATGCATGTATATTATAACTTTTTTTTCATGCACTCTACCAATGCACATTATAATTTACTTAAGTTCTCACTTTTATTATTAACTCCACGAAGGCACCACTGTCTTGAGTCGCTATAGGTTTGCCGGTCTACATGGAGTTGTATATTCAACCATGAGTGATTTAAATATTTTATTTTAAACCCTATAAGAACTCGGTTTGCCAGAACTAAGATATAGAATCCTTTGTCAAAGAATTTCTTTTCTTGAAAAAGTTGTAGTGCACTACCGCTAGGGTACGTAGCTAGACCTCCAACAACAAAAATAAGTCTTTATCCCCTAAGCTATCATGGCTGGGAACTAATCCACTCTAGTGACTAAAGCAGGGCCCACAACAATACAATGCTACCGCCAGTTGAGAAGGAGTTCGTCGGCAACTCAGCACAATCTCACAAGGTTGCAAGTGCAAGCTCGCTTTTAAGGCAGGTAAAAAGTCACTTAAGGTGATAAATTACCCCATTTTTTAGAGTGTACCCAAATCTTATCTTGTTTATATTAAACTTTTCCAGAATCTGCCAAAAATTCTACAACACAAACCATATAAAATTGTATATCAGACTTAGAAGCTGTCATAAACACGTTATTTTAGGCACAATTACAAAATGGGCCCATTTAAAATCTGGTCTATTCATATTTCACCAAATTTGTATATGAACCCATTAGCGCATATAAATCTACAATTTCATTATATCCATCCCTGAACCCAAACTTTATTTAAATTACGTCGGGTCTATGTATCATTTTTAGATCCATTTCAGAGGTCCAAAGAACCTGACTTAAAGTGTCTCAGTTACCACTTGACTATAGTTCAAACCTTGTGGGCTGTGGCCACAGTGACAAATATCAGCTTTTTGTTTTAAATGTAAAAAAAAAGTTTACTATCAGCTATTTAATATTGCATATTATTTCGCTTTCTGATTTTTTTCCTTTTTAAATATTTGATTTTCTATTCTAATTCTTCTGATATTTTGTCAATCAAAAAATGCTTAGCAAAAAAAATAGTATTATTTTCACATCCGCTTTCACCATGCTTGCGTCTTAATTCTGTTGGTTATTCTAGAGCACTTTTTGGGGCTGCTTCGGTACCAGAGGGATGGATATAGATAGGGCTGTTAATGGATCGGGTTTGTGTCAGGTATCCAACCTAATCAAAACCCAAACCCTAGATATGGGCATAAAAGTACTGACCCAATACTATGGCGGTTGACTATCACCTAATCCAAAACTAATATACAGGCCGGGATTGAGCCTATGGCTATGTTTGGGAGCACTGGATTGAGCCTATGGCTATGTTTGGGAGCCTTGCAATGGGATGGAAACACAGTTTCAGTATGTTACCAAAATATAATTTTGCCAATGTATGATGTTGAGAGATAGAGTTGTCAAAAGCATCCTCTCAAGAAAGTTGTTGAAATGTGGTGTTGGGCCTGCCAAGACCAGCCCCAACGCATTGTTTCAGCAACGTCACTGCTCCAAAACAGCAAGAGAGTATGCGAGCATGGTCAAAACCACATCACAACCTCCAATTTAAGGCTCCCAAACATAGCCTATATGATTTTTTGACTTTTGGGGTATGACCTTAGTATCTTACATGCATTTTAAATGAATCAGCTATTTCTTGTTTGGACAGGTTCGGGTGCAACCCTGATAGGTTGGATAACTGACCTGTTCAAAGATATAGATTCGGGGGTAATGACTGCTGGATGAGTTGAGTTAGGGCTGCATGTGTAACCCCAAACCACACTCTGGCCTATCCGGATTGAATATAAATGCAGACTGTGCTTGGTCTGGATAAAACACAATCTTAACATCCGGTTAGGCCGGAACACAACATAGTTGTCCATGCACCAGCCATTCAATCCTTGGAACAATTTCAAAGTGTAGTACAGAGCTCTTTTCCAGCAACCAACCAACCAACCAGAAACAGAGGCATAGACCCCCTTTGCCATACACCTGATGAATAAGTTCCCTTTAAATTTTCTCCTTGGAGCCTGGGATTTTGTAACTTTGATCCCTGGCGAGTACAAAGAAGAAATTGTTTAGTGACCTTTTGTTGCCACCAGATCAGGTAAGCTTAGGTTGCCTGAACCGTGTACATTTCATAGTAAATTCTATCATATTTTTTTCCCATAAAAACAATTCATTATCCTTCACAACGTTCGGCACAGATGAGTAGCATTACGTTTTTTCCCATGACACAAAATGGAAACATACAGCTCAACCATCAACCATGCTGGGACTGATCCAAAAAAAGAACTAAATACTTTGGTTGAACTGCTAGCAACCAATAGCAGTTCCATCGATAAACATGTTACTGAACAGAGTAGAAGGCCTGGTCTCATTCTAGATCATACTTGATCCCATAAGGTGTGTTTGGATACAAAGGTCTCATGTCCATAAAGAAGCAATTTAACTGCACAGATCAACTGCAAAATGCCCAATGGGCTCTTCCAACTATTATTCTTTATCAGTTAAAATTAAGGTAATATCATATAAGAAAGAAGGGGAGAAGAAAAAATGGGCACCCTAAGAGCTAAGCCATATATACCTCTTTCACCTCTCTTTTGGAGGATATTCTCCTCTATCAATTCAGGTAATATCTTTTAAGTTGGTTTCCGCAGGCAGCTGGGACCTAAGTTTGGGAAAGAAGCAAGCTGTGGTGGGCAGAATCACAGGAACACTGGAGCCATCACCAGCGTTATGGTTGCAAGCATCTTGATCAGCACATGAAGTGAAGGTCCAGCTGTATCTTTGAATGGGTCTCCAACTCTAATCATAGCCAGAAGAACAATTGCAAGTTAGAATCATAGTTGATACCTACAAAGCAACAGTTACTGTTTTGAAGCCTTTTTTTTTGCCTTAATAGTACATCACAATTTCAATATGTAAAATGTGAAGAAATTCCTGGAGCTGACATGTCAAAGGTAACCTTATAAAGGAGTTTCAAGGAAAAGGATCAAATGTTTGGAATGCAGAAACTACATTTTATGGTATCATACAAAATGACCATCACCATCAGAACCTTGTTCCAACTGGATGTATAATTTTAATACAAAATAGAAGACGAGATTGTTTGATATATGAAGACGTTGACAGTAAATGAAGAGATGACACCAAAATTCTAGACTTACGTGTCACCAGTAACTGCTGCTTTATGGCAATCACTGCCCTTCCCTCCGAGAGCACCAGTTTCTATGAATTTCTTTGCATTATCCCATGCGCCACCAGCAGTATTCAGAAAGAGTGCCATCAGTATACCAGAAACAGTGGCAAACATAAGCATGGCAGCCACCACTTTGGCTCCAAGTAATGGATGGCCTGTATGATGCCCCAAGAACCGAAAAATGACCCCTGCACAAAGGAGATATATCAGAGCAAAAGAAAAATACATGTATATGTATGTGTCTATCTGCAGAAAGAAATCACCATGAAAGGGTAAATTCTTTTTCCTCGGCAATTTGAAAACGATCACAAATTTCTCCCATTATTAGAACAGATCCATTCACAAGCAACAAACTATTGACACGAAAGAAGACTCACCAACAACAATGGGGGATACAATTGCCAAAGCTCCAGGTTTGATCATCTCCCTAAGAGATGCAGATGCAACAATGGCAACACAACGCCCATAATCTGGTTTTTCTTTATATTCCTAAGGATAACCATTTCAAGAAAACAACAATTCATCAGATACGCACAAGAATCTGAAAAATAAGGATAATTCCAGAATGCAACAAACCATTATGCCAGGTCTTTCAATAAACTGCCTCCTAACTTCATTAACAACTTCTTGGGCAGTCCTCCCAACAGCAGAACAGGCCCATGCACTAAACAGAAAGATTAACATGGAACCCAACAAGCCTCCAACAAAAACTTCTGGTATCGCAATATCAACCTGGAACACATTTAGAATTGGAAAAATGAGATATTGAGCAAACATTTTAAAATCAAACACTTAACCTGATGCTCACTGCAGTCAGGTCTAGTGCCAAAGGCCAAGATGGATCACTGACAAGCCCAGCAGAACAGCCAGGTCTATTCAGCCTGACCCTGAGCTGTGCCATGACTTTCTCAGTGCAAACTAGAACTCTCCAGTACTAGTTGGCAACAACCTGAGCTACACCACGTCTAGACTATGAATAAAAAGAAGAACCTCAAAAAGTAACATCAAAATATAAAAGATTTGTCGCTATCCCAAGTCACATAATAAGCATGCCTGTTTAAAAGGTAAGTGAGCAAAAGCAGCTACTTCGTCCATGTAAGCACTAAATAAAAGGAAAGAAGCGAGTGCTGCAGATCCAATGGCAAACCCCTTGGTGGTAGCTTTAGTCGTGTTTCCCACCGCATCTAAAACATCAGTGATCTCCCGAACACTTTCAGGCTGCAAAGGCCGAAACACACATCATAAACAGTGGCACATATACAACAAGGACTTGCACAACAATGTCAAGTAACTGATAAAATTTTATCAAATGCAAGCCAATTTGGAAAAGAAAAAACAGCAATTTTTCTACCATATGTCTGCTTTTGTACAGTTTAAGTGAGGCATGTGCACGAGCCATATGCATTTAATATTGTAAATAACTTAAATTAGAATAGAGCGGTAAAGTTGCAACAGAAGCCTGCCTCTCAGTTTTATCAACACCTCAAGTAGACAAAAAGAACGGACATGTTCAAGAAACACACATACTTAAGGATGCAGTCGATGCATCACTAAAAAGAACCATTTTAACCAAGGGATAAACAATAAAAAATAAGCAGAGAATAAACACGATATTGGTTTATCCAACATCTACCTGTTGACTCATTTCCACAATTCCACCAGCATTGTCAGCTATTGGGCCAAACATGTCCATCGTTAGCACATATGCTGCAGTGCTGAGCATTCCCATCGTAGCAACAGCAGTTCCAAACAAACCACCAGTTGGATTTCCATTCTCATCTACCAGGCCTGAGGTGTGTCCTAGCCAGAAAGCTGACAATATGGATATGCTGATGACAACGACTGGAAGTGCTGTTGATTCTAAGCCTAAACTGACACCGGCAATTATATTGGTGCCATGGCCCGTCGAGCTTGAGAGAGCTAATGAGCGCACTGGTTCATGCTTATAATCAGTGTAGTACTTTGTGATCCACACAAAAACATAGGCTGTGATGATGCCCACCAGACCACATAGGGCAAAGTTCAGCCATGCTGAAGGAGCTTGCTCAGTATAAAGTAGCCAACGTGTAGACTGCTCATTGCATTCAAAAGCCAAAAAAAAAGTTTCAGCATAAATAACAAGCCAACTGCAATGTCACGACAAAAAGAAGAGGGAACAAAAAGGGTTATAGCCTAAAAATAAATTATCAAAGTAGGAAACCAAAATTGCAGAATAATGTAAAATACAAAAATATAGAATCAACAGGTTTATGTGAAAAAAAAATGTTTGAAATCATCACTTGTAGCTGAAGTATTACCCCAGCAAAAGCTAGAACAGCCAAGAATATTGTAACTGAATATCCCTTCTGAAGTATTGCCATTGGATCCTCCGTGGGCGCCTTGACACCTGAATTGCGTGTACTGATAGAAAGTATCCCAGCTGATGATACCACCAAGTCAAAAGAATGGACAACGAGAGGAAAGAGGATAAAACCAGATGGATCTGCAAAAAATGAAAATCATTGCCACCAAAAGACTAATATCAACATCCTTCTGAATTGGTTTGAAATATTCAAAAAGACAACACGACCACCTCATTCCATCTCATCTGGACACCAACCATAGTAGCTGTAGCTACGACATTGTAACTTATCTACCAAAGTCTACATATGCTCTTATCAAGAAAGGGTGATTTTGGGAAAGCCATAAGCATTGTTGATTATGTTCAGATAGACAAGAAACCATAATAAAAACTTACAACATTCAAAAAAATCTTGCAAAAACCCTAGCTACTCAGCCTCAATTAGGGGCAAAACACAAGCGCAGAATTTCTAGTTCTTATGAAATGTTTAATGTCACCAGACATGGCTTTCAGAAATGGATGTGGAAAATAGCATTTGCCACCGGAAACCATCATAAAGTGAACACTGGAAAGGTGGTAATGATGAGGGATGGGGAGAGCAATCTTTTGAAAAGTGCTTAAGTAGCAACTGCAAGAAGCCATAAAAATGATGTTTAAAGGTAGGCTTGCCAAAGCTCCTCCAATTATCCTTTGTTTTCCATCAGAGAGCACCATTAGGATCACAAACCAAAACAAAGATAAGTACAGTGGGAGCTGTGGGGTGTAGGGAAATGAAACGGCCAAAAGAATCAATAAAACTCAAAGGGTAGAAAGATCCCACTAATTCTAATACACAAATGAAATGCAAAAAGGGTCATCCTAAGATCTAAGGACCTGTTTAGGGGGATTGGTAAAACTGGTAAGGGACAGGTTTTTCTTCCTTGGTGCAAAAAGCAGGAGGCAAAATATTATTTACCCAAAGAAAATATACACAATATCCTGCACAGAAAATGTTAAAAACTATGTAACATGGGTGCTTCTGCACATCCAAAGCACCTGTGTATGTGACACGTGTGTGGGTGACACAAGTGGCCAGTGTGATCAACCCACATCTGGCCATTTTGGTCCAATGTTGGTTTGGTCAACTTTGACCAAGTCCAAAATTGTCCAAGTTCTAAAAATTAAAAACATAAAAGAACTTATAATTGTATAATTGCATTTTATCATGAAGCAGAAGGCGATAGAGAGAGAGACGTCATAAAGACACAGCTAAAGGGACACAAAGCACACTACTATTATGCAATTTTTTTTAAGAATATACAAAGGGACATGACACGGGGACAAGTTGGAGTATACATGAGAGAGAGAGAGAAGGCATTTTACGTGACCCACTTTTGTAACATTAAAATTAAAAGAAACACAACTAAAGATTATGATTAATCTGTGCTCCTCGACCAGGCGAGGGCAGACCATGCACCCTAGTCGGGCCATCTGATCAAGAACACCTAGGTGCCCTACATTAGGCATTGAACCTACATCTAGGCACGATTTTGACTACATAGGCATCAACAAGAAAATGAGAGAAAGGATCCCAACCACCAGTTAGCTGACAATAAGAAACAATGACGTCTCTCTCCATTAAGTCCCAATGACAATTTAAATGACATTACACCCCAATAAAATTCTCAAGGAAACATAAAGAATAGCAAGTAGATTTATCCAATATTTACGTAATCATTGTCTAATAGAATCAGAAGAGTAAAGGGGGGAAATGGAAAGCTAAATTTTCTCTAGAAAAAGAAACAAACATGAAAAGCTTTAGCAAACATTGGCATGGATGCAATGGAACTTAATACAGCACAACATTAGCAAACGATAGTTCCATCTCCAGTTATTGGCACATATTTTCCTTTCAAACGACTACATAAGCAGACAAAAAATGAACTAACATTAGATAAACAAACACTTGAAAGAAGAGACTTCACTTTGTCCTACAACATCAGGACCATAATTAGCAACACGTGAAACAGCATTGTTAATCAACCAACAATCAATAGATGATTAAAAATGCTTTTCATTTAAAATTTTGAGTTTCATAAAAATGCCAAATAATGTATATGGGTTTAATTTGGTTTTAATTTTATAAAAATCAAGGTAAAAAAAAGGACATGCATATGAGCTTTTCCCTTGGAAATCGAGTTAGGGTATAGGAACAATGGGTACAAATTCAAGACTCGACATGATCAAACCTGAGATGTAATAAAATTGGATCCATATTGAAGGGTTTTTTTAAGTACTTTTCATAACATAACTATAGTATTATAAATTTTCCATCACGAAAACACGTTTTTTTTTCCAAGGTTTTGAAAAAGATGGAGTTTCATTTGTTTCTTCGGCTTAAAAGTTTTACTGAAAAAGACGTGTTTTAAAACAGAGATTGTCTAACTATGATCAGGACACAAAATTCTTCCAGGAACTAATTTCAAAATGCAGATTGGAGGACCATTATGACGAATAAAAGGTCATGTGAAGACCCAAAAAATTAAAGAAGATTACTCCAAAGAAAATCAAAGTATCAAACTACTAATATAATGAATATAAACTCAAATAATGCCGTTTCATACATGCCTTCAATCTTGCAATGCTTTGCCATTGTTCCTCCAAGTATCATGGCACTGATAACCTCTGCTGCAATACTTTCAAAAAGATCAGCACCCCGAGCCGCACAATCGCCAACATTATCTCCCACCTTCAACACAAGTGTTAGTCAAACAGCAATTTTAGAACAAAGTTTGTTAATAAATAAGCATGAACTAACATCTACAAACAATATCCCCTTCTCAACAATTTCTGCTACAATAATAAGGTTTGAACTTATAGAAACAAGTTATTCCATTGCTTACTGCATTTTTTTGTATATATTTACTCTAACACTGCTTAAGACATTCTTTAGTCAAACAGTAAATACTGCAAGGGTTATGCATATGGTACATTCTTGTGTGCATGTTCAAGCATGTGTATGAGGGACAGAGATGCAAGTGTGTGCATGGAGGAGAGAGATCAATGTGTGTGTGTGTGTGTGCATGAGGGAGAGAGACGCATGTGTGTGTGTCAGATTAATGCTAGAATGGATAATAACCAAAGCACACATTCTTCAGCCTCCAGTGCATGTTTTATAGTATTTTTCACCATGGATAATTCAATCATGATAAGAAGCCTGATTATCAGATCCAAGATTCTTCAAATAAACAAGTTCATTAACTGATCTGTCCCACATAACTGGTTAAAGATGACCTCCACAGCAGGATTCTTATTTTCTTTTATTTCTTGGTGGAGCAAGATGAAAAAACTCAGTTTAATATTCAGCCCTCATCTTTTGAATATGAAGTTTTCAACTGATGAATACTTTCACACTCCAATATGGTTTCTAAGGCAACAGAGAGGCTGCATTCTGTAACCTTTTCCATCTCCTGGAAAGAAATATTAATAGTGCAGCCCACATGAACAGAGGTTGAATTACTCATCAAAACAAGAATCAGGCCAAAATTTAAGATACATTCTGAGGAAATAAAAACATCCATGGAAAAGAAGCAAATGAAGTGCTTTCATAAACAATATAGCAGAATTTATGGACATGCCAGATCATGAATTAGTCACAGCATCCAATCTCCAGAAAAAACCGAACATTGCAATATTTCTATTTTTCGAATGGGATATTTATTGAATCTCAATGAAGACGATATCTGTATAGACACACAGATCCATTTACCGATACATAAAGTTGGAAAATAATCAGTAGGGTCAGGAAGTCACGATAAGGCTGAAGACTGAAAAACATACATTTTTTATTAACATCACATACAAACAGATATGTAATGTATGTTTGACAACGTGAAGTTTTGAACCACATTCTTTGCTTTTACAACAGATGTCATAAATCTCTAGTCCCCTTTCAGAGATTGTGGGAAATGGGAATGAATGTCAAGGATTAAAAAACCCACGCTTTCATGAAACTCAATAGAGAAAAATGGTATCAAAATCACTTGACTAAGTTTGATCATGGAACTGAATGCACAGTCAATCTTATGATTTCCCTATAGCAACCAGCATCTTTTCAATAGATATTTAGATCGTTATAAGAACTACACAATTTCCACTGCCAAGAAGCTGCAGCACTTGATTTAAGGGCTCCATAAGCAACTGTACCATCAATTCTGTTGTGCTCAATTGTACCAGCTTCATGTGGAACCTATCTAACTAGAGTAGAGGATAAATTGTTACAAGATAACTCAGTCAACGTGTTTATTCAAATCACAAGGCTTGATAGAATCTTCCTAGACAAGTAACCACTCTAATCATTCCAAGGAGAATTAGTCACTGTCTCACAATCAGATTTCCACCACAGAATGGTATATATACAGCAATGCTATAGACTATGTTATTTTTCCTAGAAGCCAACTTTCTGAGCTATTGTGAAATCATTCTTCACAAAAAGAACAGAGATGAAAACCAAATACTTGTTTGCTTGGGCTGGATTTTAGAAATCCTGCATGTTAGTCATTGCAATGCCAAAAAAAGAAGAGTGCCACTAGATCCCACGTGCAAGAAATGATTGCACCATTAACCAACAAAGGCAGTAGATATTCAAGATATTATCTTATGCTAACACGAGAATTATGAATCAGACAAGAAAAGGCAGGGAAAACAATACCAAATCCGCAATGACAGCAGGGTTGCGTGGGTCATCTTCAGGAATGCCCTGCTCTACTTTACCAACAAGATCAGCTCCAACATCAGCTGCTTTAGTGTAAATTCCACCACCAAGTTGTGCAAAGAGTGCAACAAATGAGGCTCCAAAACCATAGCCAACCAGGAGAAGAGGTACTGTAAAAACATAATAAAAGTAGCCTATAATCACCATCCATGCTAATGAGTGCAGAGACGCCTATCTGAAATAGGCATAACAGAAGCTCAGGAACCATCACTATGGACTAACAAACAACTTCAAATGAGTAAATAAAGACTGATTGGTATATAAAGTACAGTCCATATGTTAGAGGTTTGAAAACAGATAGGAGCACCTGAAAAGTAAATCTAGTTAACATACAATCTCAAAAAGATTTAGCAATTGAGAAAAGTAAGCTGGACGCTGCTGTTTCTCGTAAAATCATTCCACATCCTTAAGATAGAAACAAGAATAACAAAGAGAATCAGAAAAAATAGCAACTGCATAGCAGAATGATCACAAGTTTCTGTGCAGAAATTCCTATAAGATGCTAGTCACTGATGTGAAGCATGGAAGAACGTTTATATAACCATCTTTATTAAAAACGAGAGAAAAATTACCCAAAAATCCACATCCAAGAACTTCCTAATGAAAATTTGGTAACTTACATACCTCAATTACTTAGAGAAAAGCAAAAATATATCGTAACTAGCAAGAAATTCTTATTGTACTAGACAATTACCCGGAAGAAACAAATATTTATGTAGTCACAGATCATCGGCTCATTAAATAGAATAGCACCAACCAAGAGGATCAATACTTACATTCTGTGACCTTCACTGAACCAGGCAAGTCCACTTCCAACCAAACATAAAATGCTGCATAAAGAATGGCCACCCCTATGACTGCCATTCCCACAACAACAAGGGCTGAAAATCCACCTGCACGGACAGCAACCTGAATAAAGATGATCAACCTCAGTACTCTGAAATGCTAAATAATTTTTCTAATTGCAGAAGCTTTAAGACAACAGGAAACCTGTAATGCCTCTCTTGCAGATCGCCTGGCAGCACTAGATACCCGAACATTTGCACGCACTGATACCCACATTCCAACATATCCAGCAATACCTGAACATAGAGCTCCTAGAAGGAATGCCACTACAGTAATATATGCAGAAGTCCACCTGAAAGAATGTCATAAGGCATCAAAGAGTTGCAAGCTTAGTTCACAAAAGAAATGTGAACAAATATAGTTAATCAAGAAATAATAGAGCACCTCCCAAGCCCAGATGACTCCTGTTGAGGAGTGGTACTACGGAACAAATATATACAAAAAATCACCAATGCTAGCAACATCGCCATTTTGGAAATTGTTCCATATTGGGTTCTGAAGAAACCTTCCGCTCCATCACGAATGGCATCAGATATCTAGCATATGATCAGTAGTTTCAGATCATGCATACAACATTTAAGAAGTCCACAAAGTAGAAGCACGACCTGTAGTGAGTAAAGTTCTTAAGTGGCTACAAAGGTTGTATACATTTGTGAATAAACTTGCTTAGTTTATTAACATGAGCCATAAAGCCCCTTGAGTGCAAAATTTTCATGCAGCACAGAGAACAAAAGAAAAATGGGATGATAATGCTTCAATTACAAATTGAAGCGTAAAGGAGAAAAGGAACAAGGGAAAGAAACATTCAGGAACAGCAAGTTGATGAACCTGATTGCTTGCATATCTTTGCATGCATGCAGAAATATTATTAACCCTAATTATCTGTAAGTTAGCCTTTGATTCACCTGTCCTACCTACCATATCAGCAGATGTTCAGACTTCAGACAACCATCCTGGTTGATGACAATAGTGTACATCCTCTCTCTCTCTCTCTCAATATATATATATATATATATGGGATAACATTTGGTAATGGTGCCATTACGTACAAATGCCTTTGGATCTCCATGGTGCAGGTTTTTTTCATCCAATCTATGGATTCAGCATGTTCAAAATAGTGGGAACCAGCTTTTGGATCATGTTTTTTTGATGAAAAAAACACAATTTTATGACCCAGAATTGTAGGCCGTTGACTTTTGAAGCCTTATAAAAACCTAGCTGTGTCATAATCGGATGATCTAAGAGCTGATTCACACTAACCTAAACATGTAGATCATATGTAAAGTTTGTTTCATGAAAAACAATAAAAAATGAAAAAGGTGACATGACCAAATGTAATCCACACACACACACACACACATATATATATATATATATATATATGAAAATTAGTACGCACTAAACATTTTTTCCTCCTAAACATCCCAAACACTTCAAAAGAAACACTGTTACAGGTATTCTTTGCTTAATCTAAACCCACAGATATGTCCATCATTGTTCATTTACTAAAATCATTCTGTGGATCAAACCAATGTAACCCAATTTTTTTATTTCTTATCAAGTTTTAGTCTGATACAAAACAAATTTAAACATGAAAAGTACCTCATCTAGAGCACATTTTCTACTAAGTAAATTATATAGAACATATGTATAAGTCAAGATCAAGCAAATAACTACATAAATTACCTTTGTTGTGTGATGGGTATTTTCGTACCCTAGTAATTGTAACAGTGTGTATTTAATGGGAAGCCCAATACCGCAGCCTCCAATTGAGGATTATGCAGCAGCTCTCACGTATTCTCCCTTCATTGCTTATTCTTGTGTATGAGAGAAGGAACCCACAAATTTTATCATGGTATCAGAGCAACAGTTCAAATTTAAGGATCGTGATCTTCTTATGAACATCCGGTAACGCTTCTTCATCAAGCAAAGCTTCTTCTCCAAGATCTTCTTTCTTCTTACCCCTTTCTCCTTCATCTGTCACGTATTATCCTTTTTCTTTCTCCTACATTCTTCTTGTCTCTAGGTATCAAAATCCAACGTATTTCTCTTCCAAAACTTGGATTTGTTCACGTTAGCACATTTCAGATTTTCTGTTTGCCTAATATTCTTCTTTCAAGGCTTAAATAACATATTGCTGATTCTCTTTTCACGTTTTCATATTGTCATATTGCTGCACGTGATCTTATATATTAACAGTTTAAATAATCACGCAAGATCGGATTTGAATCATTTGATCTCTGCGTGATTACAAAGCTTGAATAAGATCACGTCAAATTCTTTTGCACGCTGACTTTTGCACGTTGACGGCACATTAGATTCAAATCTGGAAGTGATCCCAGATATGTCTTGGTTAATATTTGGACTCATTCTCTATATTCTTTTCTGTTTTATACAGCTTGTCTATATTCTCTCATATTCTGAAAGAAAACACGTTATTTTCAAAATAATGTGCTCCTTTGATTGAATGTTTAATTCAGAACAGATCTTTACTGCGTAGTTCTGGTTTTCTGCCTCGAGTTTATCATATCAATGAAAAAAAAGGCGGTGGCAGTAGAAATCGTTGATCTTAAGTTTCTGTTCTGAATTTTATTAAAATTCAATAGTAATTGAACCTTCTTATTCCTTCTTAGTTTTGGCAACTCCTTATTTTTTGCTTCAATAAAGTATGGACTCATTTCCTCACTCTCAGCCTGGTCTTTCCTCAAACTTCCTTAGTCAACTCGTGTCTGAGAAACTGAACAATTCCAAATTCCTAACTTGGAAGCTACAAATCTGATGCAGTGAGGGTGCGATGTTTTCACGATAACGGGTGCTCTCGCTGCTGCTCCTCGATGCAGCCACAGGAAACAGACCACAACGTAACAGGCCTGACGCTGTTATAATTCTCCCACGCACGATCAGGCGTGCGGCACTAAATAACACAGACGAATTGCACTTGATGCAGCGAACAGGGGAAATCGCAATGGTCACGCGAAGAGGGGCTGACGTTGATGGCTTCGTGCGATGCGCAGTCATGCAACATGAATAAAGTAGAAACACGTGAAGCAATGACAAAAAAAAAGAAACTGGGAACAAGGAACCCAACACTATGTATCTGAAGGAAGAATCCACTAATAATGCCCACAGAATGAGTTTTCTAACAGGGAGTAATGAATAAAAACAAAAGACTGACTGAACCATAACATTGTATTCAGACTTGATCGAAGAGAATAAAAATAAAAGACAAAAAAAGAACAGTAGGAAGTGCGGCTGAAAAAGAAATAACAGAGAAACTCAAAACTCCAAAAAAGGAAAAGGCTGCTCAAGTTTTTTTTAATCACGTTTGCGCACAAAACCCTAGGAGAGGGTTTTTTTAAAGTCATCTGGTAGACCTGGGTCTCGGGTCCGGTCCCGAACCCGAGACAACTCCTATTTTATGCTGGATCAGG
Organism: Nuphar pumila; assembly: GCF_984573655.1. Lineage (NCBI taxonomy): Eukaryota > Viridiplantae > Streptophyta > Magnoliopsida > Nymphaeales > Nymphaeaceae > Nuphar > Nuphar pumila. The sequence continues at coordinate 7,097,720 of NC_143254.1, read as the reverse complement.
GACGTGCTCTGCATCAAAATCATACCATTCATAAGAAGTCAGGACCTTTCTGGACATCTAGATGGTTGTGTCCATGTTCCTCCAGAGTTCATACCACAAGAAGAAAAGAATGGTGAGGGAGATCTTTCGACTACCTATGTTAGAAATCTAGAATACGTATCCTGGATGAAGTGAGTGTAAAAGTATCTTTAACAAGATACTATAATCGCTGAAACGATATAAATGTATGAACATACACACACCAAGAACACTTGTGCTCAAAAGCACAAATCACGAAATCACAAATGTGCAAATGCACTCATAAGTTTCATAAACAATAAAAAGGTTGGGCAATAATCCCCAACACCCTTTTAAGAAATACAAGAGGGAGTGCCCATATTTATAGGGCATTAGAAGACCTTGGAGGGGGCTCCACATAGTCGTTGGAGCCCCTCCAATGGTCACAAATGTGACCGTTGAAGGGGGTCCAACGACTAGTGTGTTGGGCCACTCCCAAGGTAAGTACAATGCTTTAATAAAAAGAAAAAAAGAAAATAAAGAAAAAGAAAAAGAAAATACAAAACATATTCGTAAAAAGAATATGTGTAAAATACCTAAACTACCCCTAAGACTAAAGATAGGAATATATATATTTTATATATATAATCAGTAGATACATATACATATATATAATATATGTATATGTATTACCTTATATATATGAAATTACAAGCTTTGATTTACATAATTTAACAGCGAGATCAGGCACTGGTTGCCTATATCACTTCTACATTGTCACAGGAAGTACTTGTGGCTATTCCAGATGACTGCTCTGCCATGCAATTATGGCACCAACTAGTTCAGATATATTCTCAAGTTTCTCAGGCCAGGGTATTATTTTTAAAGAAAGAGTTTCAAATGCTGAGGAAGGACTCCATGACCATCATGAAGTACTTGAACAAAATGAAGACCATTACAGATCAGTTGGCCACCGTGGGATGTGCATTTATTGACAAAGATATGGTGCAACAAATTTTAAGTGGGCTGAGATCGGATTATCATATGATGGTTACTTCTTTATTGTGTTTGCCAGATTTACCTACATTTGAAGATCTTCGTGCCAAGCTTTTACAATATGAGATGACCTTAAAGGGATTTTCTGAAAATACTCATATCCAAGTTGGAGCACACAATGTCCTTGCCACAGGAGTTGGCTATGGGCGAGGACGTGGTAGGTATGATTTTCGAGAAAGAGGGGGTCAAGAAAGAAATGGACAAGGGAGTCGTGGAGTATTACCTACACCCAGTATCCCTCTCAATGGTCAGAGACAAATATCAATACCCACCTGTTTTCTATGCAATAAAAGGGGACATATCAAAGCTAATTGTTGGTTTAATCCTCAAAATAGAGGCAAACAAACAAAGACAAGAAAGGGGTCAGATAAATTGAAGAACAGTGACAAAGTCAAGAAGTTGTTACTATCTGCTCTAGCTGAATTGAATTTAAAACAAAATTATCAGGGCACTTGGTATGTCGATTCTGGTACAACCACTCATGTCACTGGTGATGCTGGTAAGCTCCTAACTCTTGTTTCTTATGCTGGTAGAAATAGTAGCTCCTAATTCTTGTTCATTATGCTGGTAGAAATAGTATAGTCACTGGTGATGGATCTCACCGTCATATTTTTCACATTGGAAACTCTGTCATTCCTATGTCTACTTCTCTTGCTCTTTCAAACGTCATCTATGCTCCGAATATCAAGAAAAATATTGTTTCTGTCTCTAAGCTTGTAGATGACATCAATGCTTTAGTTGACTTTACTCATTTTTCTGTTCATGTCAAGGACCTTCACATGAGGGAAACGTTCGCTGAAGGAAGACGACAAGGGAATATGTACGTGTTTCAAGAGAATCCTTCTACCTTGAAGCTCACACCATCATCTTCTTCAGTTTCTTCCGAGAATGTTTTTAGTCTTTTTAAGTGTAATAAGCCGAATCTTTGGCATGGTCGTTTGGGTCATTGCAGTAGTCGCTTCATTGAAAAGCTTGTTTCAAGCAGTCTTATTCCCAAGTCAAGTCTAAGTTTATATGTCAATGACAAAAAATGTTCTAGTTGTCTTTAATGTAAGAGTCATGTTTTTCCATTTCATTCTATTAATAAAAGAGCTTAAAGACCATTTGAAATTATTTGTTCTGATGTTTGGGGTCCGGCTCCAGTTCCCTCCATGTTCCCTCCATGTCTGACATCAAATACTATCTTATTTTTGTTGATAGCTATTCTTGGTATACATGGATTTTCTTTATAAAATGTAAATCTGAAACATTTAAGTTATTTCAGAATTTTCATTCCTTTGTTCAAAATCAATTATCTGATAATATCCTTTGTTTCCAATATGATGAAGGAGGTGAATTCTCCTCAAATGACTTTATTAATTTCCTTCAGACAAATGGAATACGTAGGCAGGTGTCTTGCCCTCATACACCTCAACATAATGAGATTGCTGAATGAAAGCATCGTCATATTGTCAAAAGTGCAATGGGCATGATGCATGATAGTAACCTTCGAGTTACTTTCTGGGCAGAGGCGTTTCATTCAGCAGCTCATATCATAAACTGATGTTCATATCATAAACTGATTGTCCATGAATATCCTGGAAAACAAATCACCCTACTTTTCTTTACATAATGTTCATCCAAATTATCATGATTTGCGAGTAGTCGGGCGTGTATGTTATGTTCACGTTGACAATTCAATGCGACACAAGTTTCATGATACGACCTTGAAGTGCAAATTTGTGGGGTATGCTGATGATTATAAAAGGTACAAATGTTATGATCTCGTGAGCAAGCGTGTCAAAATATCCAGGAATGTTGTATTTGATGAATTGAATTTTGACCACAATCCTAACACCTTTCCTGAAATTGGAGTTTATCATCCCTGGTTGAACTTTGATATCTTTTCTAGTATTGATGATGTTTGTCCTTCGGAATGTAATCAAAGAGATGAGGGAAACATGTCTGATGCTGCACAAAGAACTCAGGAAAGTATCATTTTCAATCCTCTCTTGCCTTCCGAAAGATCTAAAAGCATTGTTTACTCTCGACGTGAGAAGGGAATTCTCCCCAATTCTGATCAAGAGATGCATTCTTCTGTTCCCAGAAGATCCACTCGACCTCGACATCCTATTGATAGATGAGTAAGTTATGAGAATTTCACTATAGATTTTCAACTCTTAACCTCTTTAGGTAAGGAAGATCAACCCACAACATTTTATCAAGCCGCAAATTCTAAGCGATGGATCGAAGCTATGAATGAAGAAATGGAGGCTCTACATGAATGTAGCACTTGGGAGATTGTTCCTAGATCACATGATCGAAATATGGTTGGGTCCAAGTGGGTGTATAAAATAAAGTATAAGCCAGACGGTACTATTGAGAGATATAAGGCTAGACTGGTTGCCAAGGGATTCACCCAGTAGCAAGGACAAGACTATGATGAGACCTTCAGTCCGGTTGTGAAAATGGCTACTATTCGCATCATCCTATCATTGGCTATTGAGCATCAGTGGATTATTAGTCAACTGGATGTAAAAAATACATTCCTACATGAAACTCTGAAGGAGAAAGTGTATATGGAGCAGCCCACTAGGTATGCAGAAGGGAATTCCAAAAAATGTGTGTAGATTAAAGAGAGCCATATATGGTTTGAAGCAAGCCTCTAGATCTTGGTTTGACAGTTTTTCTCTTGAAATAGAGAAATATGGTTTTAGTCGATCTCTTCTTGATCATTCTCTTTTCATATTCAAATGTAAAGACACAGTTACCTTGTTATTGATATATGTAGATGACATAATCATTATAGGTAACTCCAATGAACATATTGAGCGGGTCAAAGAACTCCTGAACCACAGGTTCAAGATGAAGGACCTTGGTAAACTGCGATATTTTCTTTGAGTAGAAGTTGACAAAACTATTGAAGGCATGATACTTACCCAACATAAGTATACTATTGATGTTCTCAGCAAGGCAGGTATGAAAGATTGCAAGCCTCTAAGCACGCCCAGTGTACTTTATCAGAAACTCAGTTTCCAAGATGGAGATTTGTATGAGGATCCTACAGGATATCGCAGGATAGTAGGGATGCTTCAATATCTCACATTTACTCGCCCTAATATTGTCTATTCAGTCAATCAGGTATCTCAGTTCATGCATGAGTCGCGTATTGGACATATGAAAGTTGTTAAACGCATTCTCCGATATTTGAAGGGAACTAATGGGGATAGTCTTTTGTACAGAAAGAGTATGAGTGAACATCACATGCATGAACTTCTTGTTTACACAGATGCAGACTGGGCAGGAGATTCAGATGAGCGTAGGTCAGTCTCAGGATACTGTGTTTTCATTGGCCTAAATCTTGTCTCTTGGAGCAGTAGAAAACAAAGGGCTATTGCTAGGTCGAGCACTGAAGCTGAATATAGATCAACGACAGCTGCTACAGAAGTAGGAGAATCGATATCTAAATGTATTCTCTTATGTGACAATCAAAGTGCCATCAACATGTCATTCAATCCTATCTACCACAGTCGTGCCAAGCATATTGAAATTGATCAACATTTTGTAAGACAAAAAGTCGAAGAAAAGGAAATTGAACCAAAATTTGTTCGGACTATTGATTAAATTGCTGACTTGTTTACCAAAAGGGCTTATCAAGGACAAATTCTGGATGTTGAAAGGCAAATTGTTCATGGTTAAAAACCATGTACAACTTGAGGGAGGATGAAAATAAGTCATCATTCACGACTGGGTTTGGATCTTATCCAAACCCAATTCAAGTTTATCTAATTACATATTTAAGCACATATTCATTAATGACATTAATGGCATATTGTAAATTACCTTTGTTGTGTGATGGGTATTTTCGTACCCTAGTAATTGTAACAACGTGTATTTAGTGGGACGCCCAATACCGTAGCTTCCAATTGAGGATTCTGCAGCAGCTCTCACGTATTCTCCCTTCATTGCTTATTCTTGTGTATGAGAGAAGGAACCCACGAATTTTATCAGTACCAACTCGATCTGACCACATAGGTGTCTTCCACACGGTTTGTTTGCTAAGGATCAAACCATGGATCATGTTTCTTTATGCAAAAGTATGATTTTTTGAGTCATGAAATTTTGTGTAGGTTGTTGATGTTTTGAAGCTCTTAAAAAACCTGCCTATGTCACAATCACATGATTCAAAATTCAATTTTCTACTAAACAAACCTTGTAAATCACATTCATAGGGTCTGCTCTAAAAAAATCTAAAAAATATGAAAAGAAGGTGATTTCTAGTATTAACCCACTTTATTATAGCATTGGACAGATACACCATGAAATCCTTAAAACGAATTACCCTGTTTCAAGGGTTAACCCAACTTATTCTAATCTTCCTTTTAAATGACTGAACATTTCCACCTGTGGCACATCATCTAGGTTACTTAGTTGGAACATGTTTTTGGGACACACCATACAAACTCCTTCTGAAAGATTAAAGGCAAAGCATCCACGACCATCTATTTCTAGATTTATTGTGGAATATAGCCCAGAATCTCATGGTGTTCACATCATTCAATAATATATTCTAAAGAAAAGCATAATTATCTTTGAAGAAGCGTATGTGCTATAAGAAAGCAATAAATAGGAAATAACATTTATGAGGTCCCCCATTATTTTCTTTTGATAACAAAAGCTCAAACATATGAACAACAACAAAAATATAGACTAAGGGAATATAAGAAATAACAGAGCCTCAAGATAGATAGATAAGATATCCTCAAAACAAAACAAAACAAAAAGATAGGTAGATAAGATAAAGTACACAAGAATAAAATGAGTTATACCTGAGCCATCTCCGGGGGTCCCTCATCCTTTCCAAGTACCCACTTGGCGAGGTATAAAGCAAAAATGAAGCTGGCAGTGCAGATAGCAAACACAAAGACAATAATAGAAGAAGTACTTGCTCCGATGTAAAATATAGCTCCAATGCTGAATAGCAAGAGGACCAATAAGACACGAGCATTCATGCCCATGAAGATCCTCACAATCTGCATGAATCGTGAAACAAAAAATCAAATTCAATAATTAAAAAGTATGAAGCTCCTTTCACAGATCTTACAAAGAGATGATCAATAAACTGATTTTAAATTATACATCAGTAGATTCTTTTTCCTAAAACGTCGCAAGACAAGTAAACATACCAAAGAAGCAACAGGTTATACAATAAAAATCCTCACGATTCAAACAGGTTATACAATAAAAAGCACAAGTGAAGAACAAATACAAAGGATCTGAAAGATGTAGAAGTACAATAAAAATCCTCAATGTGCATTAGAAATAAATAATGCACATATAGCAAGAGAAATTAAGTGAGGTCCACCTGGACAATCAAGAAGATGTGATTCATACCTTGCAAGGAATGTAAAAGAATTAGGCACAAACTAAATCCAGAAATAAGAGGTTAAATATCATCTAAATAATACAAAGAATGAAGCACAACATTTCTAGAACATGTAAAAGCATAAATGATGAACAATGGTAGTCTATTCAAAGCATTAGAAACAATAGAAAAATAAAATATACACAAAATGACCACATTGGACATCTCTTCTAACCACAAACATTTAATTAAAATGCATAATCAGTTATCCTGAAAGAGTAAACATCCAGCAACAAACACAGAAGGAAACAATTTAACACCCAAAGTTTGAAGCAGAAGTTACATCCTACCAGTGGTGTGTAAGTTTTGCTCCGCATGGATGGGAAGGTCCTAGGCTTGTCCTGGTATGAACCAAGACTTCCCTCCTCCATGTCATTGTCCATCATCATGAAGGCATTAGCAGAATTAACCCTCCGTGTGACAGGAAGGGGACCGTAGTCAATGCCGCTGCCTTGCGGCAAGTCACCCCCAGAAACTGGTCGCTGAATTTTGACTGATTCTATTTCCAAAACTGCAGCCTAAACTCAAGCACCTCTGATTCAGCCAAAACACTGACACTGTACAATTTAACAGATTTCTCTCTCTAATACCAAATCTCTCATATAGCCGAAGTTATAATACAGGTGAACACCAGTTCAATAAATTCAAAATGATGGCCAACCAAAAGACATCAATACCGCACAATGGATAACAGAGTATTTACTCAAAGGGAGATGCCTGCAAAGATCAAAAATAATAATCCCATAAGAAACAAACAAAACAGATAAATTATTATTTCAATTTCAAATAAAAACTCAAGCACAAAGCCACAATTGGTATTACCACTAACACCATACACTACAGAAACTGTAATATTATTACTTAATAATGCCTAAATAAAATGGAATGGAAACACCAGCTCAAATCCCCCATAGCTTAATCCATTTGAAGCATTCAGTTTGTCCAACATATTCAAAGCTCAACATTCTTCATAACAGTGTGTTAATTTTAAGTAAAATCCATTACTGCATGCAAATCTTGCCAAGCAGGGTTGCAAACAGTTCGGATATGGAATAATGATTTTGCAAATTTTGGCTTCCCGGATCAGAACCTAACTAACTACCCAGTGTTTTTTCTGATCCGAAATCTGAACCGTTTGCAACCCCATTGCCAATGTATGCATCTGATCCGCTTTATAAATGCCCAGAAACCAGTTGGCAGACACCTTTAAGTAGAAGGTAATACAATTAAATGTTATAGTATAACCAAATCATCCTCGTCCAAACTTTTCCAATTTTTTTATCTTAACTTACATGCAGAATTCATGTATTGCAGAATACCTAAGTTTTGGTAAATAACGCCATCTCCCAACAGAAACTTAAAATCCGCTAATGTACTAGAAGAACGTGCGGTTTGCGGAAATTCAACGTTCTACACCAACATTCAACCGAAACATGAAATTTTTAACAATGAACTTGTCAGAAACCCTAACTTCAACTCCCAGGAAAAAACAAACAAAAGAAAGCGAAATATGAAATAGTAACCAAATCTTGAGAGAACAATCACCAAATCTAGCTTTCTACCCAAACGAAAGCATACTCGAGCCTAATCAACACTATTCAACAGATACAAAACGAAAAAAAATAAAAGAAAGACGAGGTTTCAGATAGACGAATGTCATGAATTCGAGATTCGGATGCTTAAATCCTAGATTTCCGAGACGCATGCCCAAAAAACCAGAGAAGAACAAAAATGTATAAAAATACGAAAAGAAACATCGACTTTATTTCTTACCTCTTGATCAAGTACATAAGGTGATTCAGAACTATCCGAGAGGATTAGAAGCACACAAAAAAAAATAATAACAACAACAAACAAACAAAAATGTCTCCCCAACAAACTGGATACGTAAAACCCTAGGTTTAGCGTCATCTACCAAAAAAACCCAAAAATGAACGAAATAGATTAAAAAATACGAAAATTCCATCGAATTTGAGATCGTACCTCCGGAGCAGCTAGAGACGATGACTCAGAACACCAGCGCGAAGATCAGAAGGGGAAGAAGAATGAGACTCGGCAGGAAACAGAGATCTCGAAAGAAAATCCCACAAAAACGGAGGAGGAGTCTCCTCCGAATCAGAAGAAGTTCTCAAGGGAAAGGCTCCGCGGGGAAGAGACGAAGGCGAGTGGGAAATTTTTTGGCTCTCTCTTTTTTTTGGTTTTGGGTGGGTCGTTAAAAATTCATTTCTTTATTTTTCAGTAAACGGCGAGGGAGAATGGGTGGGTGGGTGCATTTGTGATTCTGGCGGAATATTTTTACCAAAATAACCTTCCCGTCTGAACAGCGTTTCTTAAATACCCCTACTGGGTAGTCGGATCCAACCCGGATGAAGGGTACTTTCACCATACCCGGTTCCGATTATAATGTAATATTTCCCTTTTATTTCATGGAAAACCATTTCACTCACTGGCAAGCTCATTAGTGTAAAACCCCAGTTGTTATGTGTTAATCATACATGAGATTGCGCTTAATCAGATTGAATTTTGTCGTTGAGTCGGAATCAAATTCGAATGTAGAAGTGCTCCAAGTGAGTCCAAAGCAGATTAGAAATTGGGTTCGGACCCAAATCTGAACCCTTTACATCCTTACTATCATGCCTGTAGAAACGCATCGGATGGGATTGGATCACAATATATCCGGATCCAAAATTGGGTCCTGTTTGATTTGGTGGCGTATCGTAGAATACAAGTGGGCTTGTAAAAACTTATGGACCCAATACTTGGTTGGTGGTCCTAATGAAAACCCCATTAATTTAGGGAGAGGGAGAAACAGGTGCAATGTGATTATACGCTTTTAATGTGCGGTTGCACCTCATCACCCTCCATCATTTCCTGGGCCCACAGCTGACAGATATCCCAAAGATGAAAGGGTGATCAGGTGTCGGCAGCATATTAAAAGTGTACATTAACATTGCACATGTCCATAGTGACATAAATTAAAACGGCAAAAAATACTGTCACCCAAATATAAGTGAAAATAAAAATTTGTTGTAAATCATGTTTTTTTGGCGAAATCTCAGAAATAAAAAATAAATTAAAATATAACAACAAATATTATAAATAAATAATAAAAAATATTTAAAAATAAAAACATGTGTTTTTTACAATAAAAACATAAATATGACGTTTTAAAATGCGATATTTATGTTTCTGATGAAAAAATCGCAAGAAATTGCCATTTTTTGGTTTGTTGATTGAAAGTACAAAGGCTTGCATGGGTCACCAAAAGCCTTATGTGCCCCAATCGTGATAAAGCACCAACGTCCCCAATGCACCAGCGGATCCGGTGCCTTCAGCTTGACACAAATACCCCGCTGACCACATGAGAGTTAGCCATCGCAGTCGTGAATTGCCGATAAGTTGAAAATAGCACGATTTTATCACGATGATTTCAAATGCCCGTGTTTTACGATAAGAAAACACTATATATCAGATGTCACCGGTTTTTTAAAATATTGCAGGTTTTTATTGTAATATTAAAGCAAGTATCACTGTAAAAAACATTTTTGCAGTATTTTTTTTATGTTATTTCTATTTTTGTATATAGTTCTTATTTAATATATGCTGATACTTTCCCAAGATTTATCCTTACTTTTTAACGTATCGTGAGATTTGGTACATGGGTACAACTACCACCATTGGTGAATGGGATCAAACTTGGATCTGAAACTGATTTGCAGAATTTTCAGTTATTTTTTTACTCCTGGGTGCTGAATCCACTGAAAATGGGCAAAACATATTGATCATGATTTTCACGGCAGACCTAAGGCGTAGCGGGATGGGGCCTAGACTGTTTGACGGGTAGTTTAGGTTCAAATCTCATGGGCGTCACCCCCTGCCGAAGCTTGGCGACTCGCTGGGGTCGAGGGGTAAGCCCTCAGAGTTTTATGCCGTCGACATGGATAGAGACCGTAGTACGATAGGCGGAGCCAGAATGGCTAGGTATCTGCGCCAGGGGCGGTTTCTTCGAATAAAAAAAAAAATTTCGAGCACGGGGCTCTGCTTGTCTGGTAGGATCAGCTAGTGCACCTTGTGTTGGGAAGTTGCAGGTTCAAAACCCAATGGTATATTTGTATAAATGGTAGGAGTCTGCCTAACCCGGCTTTAAAAAAAATGATTTCAAGCAAGTAAAATGGGTTGAGTGATGCTAATTTTGACCCAGATCTGTTCATATTTTTTTTACCTGATTTCACCCATATCTAACTGTACCTGATTATCTGTGCTTTGAATTGGACCTAGATTAAAAAATATACTAGTGGACCCAATAATATATGAGCCAGATTTGGTTCGGACTCGAGTTAGAACTCTGATTGATTTGTGTCCTTAACAAACTCCACACTTTACTTCTTTTTTTTTTTTTAATCCACCAAAATTTGCTCAGGGTCCTCGCCTAACTTCAAGGTGCAAGTATACAAAGTGGGGCTAATGTCTGATAGCTACAACATAGGATAAATGATACAAAACCAAAACTGCAGAGTTAGTGTTGTGAAACCAAAACTACAAAACCAACTAGCTTGAGTTGAACTGGATCTTAGGCATTCGGATCCAGATCCAATAAAGGAATCACTACTACATGATTGATGTGCTAAATAGTAGTTCGGTCTACCTGATTCCAGAGCACGTGTATCTCCACCTGATGGTCCGGTCCAGTTTGCTTGATTGTATTCTTGATATATATATATATATACCAAGGGTGAGGGTAAAAAGAATTCTAGTTATTCAAGATTTGAACCAGTTGACAATTCCAGCATTTTTTTTAAAGGCAAGTGGGGGTTAGGCAGACCCCTACCAGTTATACAACTATACCATTGGGTTTTGAACTGACAACATGACTTGCACTAGTTGCTCCCACCAAAGGGATCCCCCATTGGTACTGACAAATCTAACCTACCTAAGGGCCTGTCTAGAATCTCGGTGCTGAGATAAGCGTTTATGCATTTGGTGATCCCGAGGTGAAGTCCTGGTCGAACTACCTTGATGGTCCTGTTTGGAATCTCGACATTGGAATGGGCATTTATGCATTTGGGATGAGAAGTGACGCCCTTTTTACTTTGTATTTACACTAAATAATGGATTTGGCAGCTGCCACTTCTTCAAATGCAATTTTAAACAGACCCTAAAATGAAATTACAGATTTTAAACAGACCCTAAAATGAAATTTGAATTTTTTTATAAAAAATGATCATACTGTTCAACTAATTTGATAAGTTTTCCTAACAATTGTACAATTTTGGTTATTCTCAAGATATCCAAAATTATAAATACCCAACTTTGTTAGGAGCTTTTTACTCTTCATAATTGTGAATTGATGGGTTATTATTATATCTAGTGCAAACTCTCAATTGAATAATTTTATTTCAATAACCCATCAGTTTGGCAATTGCAAAGGATAAAAAGGTCCTAACAAAGACTGGTATTTACTATTTTCGGCATCGGAAGAATAGTAGAAAATGTATAGTTTTTAAAAAATATGTCAAATTAGTCGTACAATATGATTATTTTTTATTTTTTTAATCCCTCAAAGAAATTGATCATGATGGCACGTAGTCAGCCCAAAGGCATAAAACTCCGAAGCTAAGACCCTCGCTCTCAAGGTCTATGCTAGACATCAGCTTGCGCAAGAAAGTGACGCTCACAAGAATCAAACCTCGACCACCCGTCTATCGGCCTAGGCTCCACCCCACCATGACAAACGCCCTCAGGGTTACATTGAGCCTCACCTTGAGTGGTAGTCATTGAAAGTGGAACTGGTCTCACAATCACACTCCTAGTAAAGTTATGAGCACACCTTCTGATGGTTCGACTTTGAAACGAAACTTTCCACCCTCAACCAGGAGGCTTTATTAGCGAGATATCAATTTTTGACTCGAGCCTAGACCGGTTTTACAGTTTAGGTGTGTTTGGATTCCTGGAATTGGATCAAACTCGAATCAAATTCCATCAAAATTCTCTTTTGGCGTTTTTGATAGATGACTTTTTTAGATGGGATTTTCTAATTCCAGCCAAGTCATTGGATCCAAGCACAGTTGGTCCTAACCGAATGGTAGCTTTGTTAAATTTCACCATTTTATGACCCATTAGGTAGAGAAGCAAAGGCGTAGATCTAACGCCCATCTATTTTACGCCCAAAAATTACAAAACCGTGGGTAGATATAACTTTATAAGATTGCCTATGACCGTTTTGGGATCATGAATTTATAGCCTTCCAATTTTGCAAAATTACCAAAACATCACACGATGTTCTCAAATGGGTGTTTCCCTGTCACATGGATACGGGTATTGACATAAATATGATACGGATCCGAAACACAAATATGTGATTTTTCGGTTTTATGAGAACTAGGTCACATAGGACATGCATTTAAAGTTTTTAATGCAGAAGTTTTTTTTTGTAGTTATAACAAATAAATGCATATTTATTAATATTAAACCACAAAAGTAACCATAAACGTGTGTGTGTGCCTATTTTTTTACCTCATTTTATAAAATTTAAAACCAAAATAAACCCACATACGTTATTTGCTGATTTTTTTACCTTATTTTTTTTGTTGTCTTCTTTAAATCTGTCTTTTGAATGCAAAATATTTTTAATTACATATGGACCTTAAACGAAGTTCTACCGTTACACTCATTGCTTATTATGTCCAAGGCTAAATGAACTTCACCTTTGAATCTTTGACTAGGTCTCTGATCGTATAAATATCAAAAAAAGTTCATGAACTCCAATCTTTCTAGTTTATGAGAAACAAGATCATGTTCATCCAACTCGACTTAGTTTGTTTTGGAGTTCATGAACTTCATTGAGATCTGCCGGATATCCAAACACATCATACATGGCTTGACACTAACCAGTCATCATTAGATAGTATGCGTGCTTCTCTTTTTATTTAATTACCTTACGGTAATTTTGATCGATGTGGTACAAAATATTTAATTTTGAAACATCTAAATTTGGGACACTGATATGTATTTAAAAGTCAAGTGCTCACAAGAGCTCAGCTCATCTGATAGGGGGACTTGTGAATGACACCAAGTTAACAAGATATCACAAGTTCAAAACCCATGGATGGCGCCTCTTGCTGCAAGGTCAAAGCAGGGTGTACTCTTCGGTGGGCAAGGGGGACCTCAAGGGTTTTACCAACCGGAGGTCAGCCAAGCGGTCAGTGATGTTTAATTTTTTCCCCTGTATACCATTAAAAAAAAACAATCAGGTCTAGACCCTACAAGACAATCTGGTCATGTCCGCTAGCAGCATGATTCCATATGCAATTTTGTCATCAATTGGCTTAGTCAACGGTCTTACAAAGGCGCCCGCAAGGTTCGACTCATCTGACGGGCAATTATAAACATTACCAAGCTGAAGGATGTCACAAGTTCGAAACCCACAGGTGTGTATCGCGAGGCTGAAGCTAGGTGTAGTCCCTAATGGACAAGGGACTTGGGTTACACCAACCGTGGTTGGTACGAGCTGTCAATGCACGTCTCACCACTTCTCCCTCTGGTGAGAGGTTGCAGGTTCAAAACCTCAATGAGTAATAACTGGTGGGAGTCTGCATAACCCCAGCTTGCCTTAAAAAAAAATAGTTATGTCCAGTTTTCTGAAAAATAAAAATGAAGTCTTATCTAGAGGCATGATATTTAGTCAGCATGAGCACACCAGGAGTGGAGTTCAAGCTTAGCAAAATTTTATAAATTAATTTGTGTAAAAATTTTAAAATGAAAATCGGGGAATTGGGAAAAAGAAAAAGAATCTGAAATTATGGGGAAGACCATAATAGGGCATTTTTAACTTGAAATCCAAGGAGAAGATTTACCACTGGTGGTCTAGGCAAAAAAAAAAAAAATTTTGCAAATTTCTAAAAAAAACTTAAGGATGACAGTTTAAGTGGAAATGCTTTTTGTCCTCTTTTCACCATAAATTAATGAGAAAGGCAAAAAAAAAAAGGCCTCCAATATGTTAATCTAGAGAAGCATATGCCTGCTTTTTCCTTTGCTTTTTTGATTGGCAAGCCAGTATCAGAAAATGACCCAAACTGGTTCACTCATTTTTTGTTCCAAGAAGTCACTTTGAAGATGTAGAGCTTTATGCTTTTATGCTAAGGGTTTAGGATTCAGACAAGATGGATTTGGTTCGGATTTAAGCATTACTGAATCTCACATATTCTGCTTTTTCATAATTGAATTAGGAGTCAGTTTTAGATTTGGATGGAAAAAGCCAAAACCAAACTTATATCCATCTAGCTTAATCAGCTGCCATATTTACATGTAGTTGGATTTGGATTCGGACCATTGGGCACACTTTAAGGAAACCCTTTAAGTATGAAAATATTCTTTAAAATGTTATGTAAATTATTCCATAAAACTAATTAAACTTGATTCTATGCAGTTGAATTAAATAGAAAAAGCTCATAAAAAGGAGAACTCCAAGACAATTGAACAGAGTTGTATGAAAAAAAAAGAACAAAGTTGTAAGACTGTGATGATAACCCTTAAAATGGCATTTCTTTTCCCCTACTTTAGCTTAATCATGCGTGATATCTCCCACCACAATCAGAATGCATTAAGGTACACTTAACAAGACACTTTTCTTTTAATATTTACACAGAGAAACTGCCCCAAGGATCATAGACTTAGCTCGGCTGGCTCTGTCTATTGTACTTACTATCACTGTAATATTTCACAATTTTTCTAATATTTTTAAGCTCAAAAATATAATTTTTAATTAAATATTCATATTTGATATATCAAAATTACTTAAAAATCATTAAATATAGCTTACACCAATAGGGGTCTGGATCGGGTCCAAGGCCTATTAAAGATATTTGAAAATGATTTGAAAAACATGTAAAATTTATTTATTTTTATATTTAAATTCGAGCAAAATTAAAGTTAAATTCAGACAAAATTAAAGAGCAAAATGGATCTAGGACCATGATTATATCTGTTTTGAAACGTAGAACTTATAAAAGATCTGTTTTATCGAATTCGAATATCGGTTGGTTCAAAAAATGTATTTTTCTGATTTGACCGATAGCTATTTGTGGGTATTTTTCGATTTGGTTCCGACTCAACCCGCTTCAATTATAATTAGACTAATGTTAATATGGATATGGACCTAGTTCTGGATCCATACTGACTAGTGTCTTGTATGGGTCAAGATCCAATGGAAATGAATATGGATTTCTATCATGCGTCAAACCCAGACTCATAATTCATCCATACCTTTTTAAAAATAAAAATGAATTTAAAATTTAAGAACATAAAAAGTGAAATATGAATTTAAAGAGGAAAAATACTACCCCACCTTACAAATCTTGTTGAGAGGTAGAGGTAGGTAGAACTCTACCCCAACCCATTTAGAAGGGGGCATCACCCTCTCTAGAGACTCTCTCTCTAAAATCGCCACTTGAAGAGAGAGGAAAGAAAGAAAGAAAAAAAGGAAAAAAATGTGAATAAAGAGAAAAGGAAAGAAAGAGAAAAAGAAGACAAATCTCTTCAATGTCACCTCCTTCTTTCTCTAAGTTTTTCGCAAATCTCAAATCAAGGTATGAGTTCTCTCTCTTTCGATGAGTGAGAAGAGTAGCATAGATTAAATCAAGTATGGATTTGAAGAGAAATCAAATATGTATATTTTTATACAGATTTATGAATCTTTACAAATATGAAATCTATTTTTGGTTGGGATGATTTTTCTTTCCACGTGTGTGTGTGTGTGTATATATATATATATATATATATATTGTCATTAATTCTAGCCAATGATTTTTTTTTTATTCATAGCATAGACACAATTTAAAAAAAAAAAAGGTTGTGTGTTTCTGAGATTGGGGTCACGCAGGGTTATGGACCCTGATTTGCGTTTCTTTTCCTTGAATTGGATTCTCAATCCTAAAAGTTGAATCAATAGGTGTTTTTGTATTAAATTTTCTGATATCTTTGCTCTGCATGATTAGATTTAATTCATAAAGATTTATATGCTTTTTTATATTAAGTTGATTATGTGAATGAACATTTTCCTTATTTTTTACTGGCCATGTAAATGAATCACAATATGTTTGTTGATAACTGTCATGCATATATATATGTGTGTGTGTGTGTGTGTGTGTGTGTGTGTGCAGTGGCAGGTCATATTGATGTAGTTATATATATTATATATGTCAGCATAATGATGATGTCACTGTGTTGTTCATACTTGTGCAGTGACAACAAATATACTCTTTGCATGTTGTTGTTCATACTTGTGCAATGACAGCGAACACTTTGTCATCATGTTACTGCCCACACTTGTGCATATTGTTGCATATATGTATGCAGTAACAATAGCACTACAACAAACCAACGGATTAGCGATGACCTAAATCCGTCGCTAATCCATCGCTAAACAGCTTAGCGACAGATTAGCAACAGATATCTTCTATCATGATTTTTTAGACGCTAATAAGCGACATAATATATTCGTTGCCAATTCCGTCAATAAGTAGCGACAGACTATACTTGTCGCCAGTTCCGTCGCTAAATTGTGACGGAATAACGAATGACAAAATCCATCGCAAGGTCGTCGTCACTAAAATGATGACTTCGGTTTGGCGATGAATTTATAGTTGTCGCTAATCCTTTGCTAAATTTAACATAAATAGTGATTAGCGACAGATATATCCATCACTAATCTATCGCAAACAAGGCAAAAAATTAAAAAAATTATTTGAAAATTAAATATCGAGAAATAAATTCTCGTGATACAATTTATATTTCCTGTACGAATTTATATTTTCTGTGAATAAAAAACAAAGTATACATCAAAATACATATAAAAGAAAATTGAAACAATTAATCGATCCACCATAAAATTTGCAAGTTCTAATTATTTATAATTTAACATTTATATTTTTGAAACAAAAAAAAGGTAGAATAAATTCAACACATAAATCTAATCATCTCCAAGATTTTGTGCATCCTCTTGTTCAGTGTCTCGATCTGTCCCTTCAGCTCCACTACACTGATTTTCGCTAGCAACATACACGAGAAAAGAAATGTCAGTATTGGTAAACAAAATATACTGAAATATAGCCTACTCTATATGTGATTCTATCATGCGTATATGTGTTCTAAGGCAATAAAAAAACTTTATACATAATTCTATCATGCTCATATGTGTTATAAAGCAGTAAAAAAAACTTTAGATGTGATTCTATCGTGCTCATATGTGTTCAAAGGCAGTAAAAAAACTATATATGTGATTCTATCATGCTCATATGTGCTCTAAGACAGTCAAAAAGTTGTATATATGATTCTACCATGCTCATATGTGTTCTAAAGCAACAAAAAAACTTTATATGTGATTCTATCATACTCATATATGTTCTAAGGTAGTAAAAAAATTGTATATGTGATTCTACCATGCTCATATGTGCTCTAAGGCAGTCAAAAAGTTGTATATGTGATTCTACCATGCTTATATGTGTTCTAAGGCAGTCAAAAAACTGTATATGGAATCCATATGTTAGTTCTAGAGTTGAATCCAGGTAGTGGAATCGAAATATGAATCTAGGTATTAGATCTAATGATACAGAGTAGTGGAATCTAATGACCCACTTACGTAGTGAGCCATTGAGTTATGAACCACTAAGATAGTGGTGGGCTCCACATCACAATGGATTCCTCACATGTTTGGGAATCCAATGAGATGGTTATGGCTGTGTAGCGGCTACCCAGGCGAGGATAAGTATCCCAACCTATGCCTCTGCAGGTTGACACAGAGCTCGATAATTCTATCAAGGAATCCCCCCTAAAGCAAGCTATCAATCTCAACCTTATTTCCCTTCTTCTCTATCACCTAAAGCTTGCCTTCACTGCACACACCACGTTCCTAAATCCTTCATTGGTATTAAAGCACAATTTTCGGTGTGTATAGTGGTGACTAGATAACTGTACTTGATGGATCATGTTGTTAGCATGAGGAAAAAGAAAAAAAGAGGGAAGGAAGAAGAGGAGGCAAAGGGTATCTTCTCTACCAGATGGGTCCAGTAGCCAGGCTATTGATGTTGAAAAATGACAGTTGTGGTGGTCACCAGAAACCACCCACGATGGTTTCTCTCACCTCTTCATCTGATATTGTACCTAAAAGGTTGGCCTATGCATCTAACCAGTGTTGACCACCCTGCCCTTCCTATGTTCTTTTATGTCTCTATTAGATGATTGTGACCCACCACGGTGGGCTTCTTTTTTCAGTCGATCGGATAGACAAAGTTGCACCCTGACGCACGATCTGGTGCCTTCTGCACCCTCATAACTAGTAGGCATTCCCCCCTTAAACCAGATCACCATCAATGGTCGGCGGCCACGCTGCTCGCTAATGCTTCCATGTTACAGGTGTGCCCCACAGACTTTACACTTATTGCCAATCGAAGACGTCGATCACACGGAGGCGACCGCAGGCCATCACTGGAAGAAAAAAAACTACAGTGACAACCACCAATGGTCTATCTGGTAAAGCGGTTGTAAGAGGATTCTGGAACTGCACCTGCTACTAGAAATAACAGCTATATAAAAAATAAAAAAAATATTTATGTAAGGAGTTGCGAGGCTATATGTTTTTTATCAGAGCACTCGACAATGCTAACGATCAAGATGAGTGTTCCGTTCATGAAGCACAAGATCAAGCCACCATCGCAGTTGGTGGAGATGATGTCGATGGAACTCATGGGGTTCTTCTAGGACATGGTGATGATGTGCTAGATGGAGATCGTCTCTAACTCGCTCTACAAGGCCAAGCTGATCTGAGGGTTCTGCCACCTCTACGACGACTAGGAGACCTTTCTCCACTAGACGGTTGCCGAAAACCATGACAGCGGTTCCACCGGAACCCACAATGGTGGTTGTCGTATCTCACGGTGAAGGCGGCGGTGCAGACAACAATCGTCGTGACTCCTCTTCAGTTCCTCTAGTTTCCCTTTTTCGTAAAAGGGAGAAACCCTAAGGGTCTCTCTTCTATGAAAGAGGGTAAAAAAACAAACAAACAAAAGGGCCACTATTTTTGGAAATTTCATAAAGAGGCCCTCTCTATGGATATTATCCAAAACAGAGCTACAATTTCTATTTTATTCAGAACAGTTGTTGGACTTTCTGAAAATTTTAGAAAGCCTCTTGAGTTTTTCTATTTAACTCAAAATTTCTTGATATTGTGTTTTAGTGTTCTAGATTGTTGATTTTACCCAAAACTGTTTTTAACTTTTCTAATTTTGCAAAAAAGTGCTTCTGGTTAGCGAAATACCTCACAGAGCTTTATCCAGACAGGTTTAGACCTGGTTTGAATCAATTCAGTATAGGTATTATCTTATACACCTTGTTGGATCTGGTAAAATTCCTTTTAGACCCAATTATAATTTGTTTTGGTTTTCTACCCTAGTATGAGAGAGAAATTTTTTTAGTATGTATATATATATTTTTTTAAATCTTGAAATATTGTGTTTGCATATGTTTTTTATATATGTATTAATATTAAGTTCATGTTAATATTAGGATCCAGTATTGTTTGTATTGATTCAATTTTTTATATGGATCAAGTTTAATTGTAAGATCTATTAAATATGATGTTTGGATCAAGATTGGATCTAATCAGCATTAGATCAGATGTTTGGATCTAGTAAGGTGATGCAGACCTTAGTTTGATCCAATAAAATATTTTGAATCTGGTTCAACCTATATGGATATGAATATATCAAATTGACTGGGTGTAGATCTAGTTTAAATTGTTTTACTCAAAGCTCATAGATCGACATGAACCCAGTTATGATTATAATTGAGTTCTATTATTGAACAGATCTAGTGTTGGGTCCGGATGCCCGAATATAGGATATGGATCTAGATTTGATCTAGGTTTTATGATGGATTTAGGAAAGTACAATGCCAGGATATGAGACATGGATCCATATTTGATCTAGAGTTTATGGTAGATCTTGATAGTAATAAGGTAGATATTCGACCTAATAATATATTTTGTATGAGTCTTTGTTTGACCCAGATAGATCTAGATAAGTAGAATATAGTGTAATATAGATCTATTTGCATTTGAAACATATGATTATGGATATAGATTTGGATTATAGTCAAATCTTATGATTTTATTTAAGCTTGTATGGCGATCTATTTTAATATGGATCATGTTGGACTTGATAGATAACATCTCATGTCAGTTTTGGATATGGACTTATACAAATATATTTTGTTTGAGTGGATCTGGTAATGGATCTAAACTTATATGTTCACAAGCTTGTGGTTTGATTAAAGCTTTGAAATTAACTTATCATATTTGGTATATCCAAATGGTAATAGGATAAGTCTCATTGGATATGGATCTGATACATATCCAAATTAAATTTGGATATAGGATTTATGCTTCACTTCATGATGACAAATTAACCTAGTCTGTGAATATCCCCATGATGGTGATATATCATAAAGAAAAAATCCAAATAGTGTATGAAAAATCTCATGATGTCATGGCTTAATGCAAATATTGCTTAAATATAATACATTGGAATAGTGGGAGCTGAATTATAATTTTACATATGCATGTAAGGATATTTATTTGTATATAATGATAAATAATCATTATAAATAATTCTCCCTATGGTGTGCTTGTATGAATGCATGAAGGGATATTTTTCATGCCTTAAAAGCTTATGCATGAAATGCAACATAGTGTTAGTCACATTTATGACTATTTGGATCTGGATATACTAATTTAAAATGATTAGGTAATGATCAACATGTGATAGTGCACATAGATAGTGGGAGTATAAACTGTGGTGAAAGTTTTGAAAAGTGAGAGTATTTGATATGTTTGGCAAATCATGGATTTATGAATTAATAAATTTCATAATACTCCATTAGTGTGCAAGCCTATGGTATAGTCATGGAAGAGCCATAAGAATCCCATGACTATGTGAGACCCATATTATGATGTAGTCCCTTTTTTGTAGAACTATGGACTGCACGACTCAATATGCAGTGAATGGTGAATATTTAAAATAAATTGTTACATATTAAAGGTTATGATAAAATTTATGACATGATGAAAAAATAACTTAGTTTGTGAATAACCTCATGATAGAGATATATCATGAAAGAGAAATTCAACTAGCGTAGGTAAAATCTCATTATGTCATATAGTTATGAGTGTGATACATAATACACTAGTTATGATACAATATGGGTGTTCACCCCATATGACCGAGTGAGAGATGTTGGATCTTGGTACGGGTCCAGTGTGGTCATTGGGTCTCACACATGAAACCCATATATTGAATCCAAGTAGTGGATCAGAAATATGGATTTAGGCACTAGATCCAATGATCGAGAGTAGTGGGTTACAAATCTAATGACTCACTTACGTAGTGGGCGATTGAGTTATGAACCACTAAGATAGTAGTGGGCCCCACATCATATCACATTGGATTCCTAGCATGTTTGAGAATCTAATGAGATGATTATGGCTAGATAATGGCCACCCAGAGGAGGATAAGTATCCCAACCCCCTGCCTCTGTAGGTTGACACAGAGCTCGATAATTCTATGGAGGAATCCCCCCCTAAGCAGGCCATCAATCTCAACCCTATTTTCCTTCTCCTCTATCACCTAGAGCTCGTCTTCACTGTGCACACCACGTTCCTAAATCGTTTATGTTCTGTAATGCAATAATGCATTACACCAAAAAACAAGATATTTTCAAAATATTACCTATCTTGAAAATATTGTGCTTCTTTATCTAATATTTACTTGATAAAAACAATTTCTTTGTCATTTATATTTATGTTTATATACTTCTATATATTTATATTTTTAATATACCAATATTTTCTTTAGAAAAAATAGAATTTTTAGAATATAACTAGGATTTTTTTGACCATTATTGTGATAGTAATGACGATTGCCATGATCTTATATATGTTTTCCCCAAGTTGGTTAACACTCCGCTAAATTTGATTATCTCAAGTAAATCTATGAGATTGAATCCCATCTCATCAAACATACGATGGGATCCGTTGCACATTCATGAATGTGGATTGATCATAGCCAAAATTTGTTGCATGTCAGACTTGATAGATGAAAGCTTTGTGTGTACAGTTATATAAATGTTTTGTTATTAAGGAAACAAATTCAATTATAAATAAAGATATAATAAAAAATAATGACAATATAAGAAAAGAAGAAGCAAATATATATATGGCATGTTTATTGAGTTATACCTACATATCATCAACACATTGTGTGCTTATTAATTACTCATGTGTTAATTATGTTGAGACACCTGGTCATTCTTCCTTTCTTCAAAATCCAATACCTTATATATTATAAATATCAATCATTATGATAGAACTACCTTATAAGAAATAGAACTAAATCCATATTGGTAGAAACACTATAATCCATATTGACATAATGAAACTTCTAAAATTTGAAAATCGACAACAAATCTAGGGCTATTTGATGAACATGATAGACCTTGGGAATAGTAAATGTGATTAAACAATAAACATAACCAAGTTGAGGTCGCTTTCATAATCTTTTATTATATTTTTTTTACATATGCTTTGTGTGATTGTGCTAATATTTCTTTTCTGTTTTAGAATAAATGAATGGTTTTTATTAGTTTTTTAATTATTACATATATGAATGATGTTTGTTAGAATTTAGTTTTTATGTTTATTTATTTCTAAATAATATAAATATTTAATTAGGTTTTAAGCTTTTTATATATTTTTTAAATTGGCATTTAGGTGTTTGATTTTGGGTTTTTAAATGAGATGAATATTAATTAGGTATTTTTGTGTTTTTATTTAAATGAATGTTATAAAATAAAAAATTTAGGGGCATTTTTTCCCTTATTATTATGCATTTTTGGCCCCCTAGTTTAAATTATTGGCTCTGCCACTGATCAAAGATTCTTTTGTTGAATATAGTGGGGTTGATGTCTATGAATATGGATCAATCGTGGGTACACATTCACAACAGAAGTTATGAACCTTATATAGCTGCAATTGATCAATTTCTTGAAGTGTCACATGCTCATGTTGATTTAACTGGTAGGATGCGAAGCCCATGTTGGGACTGCAAGAATAAAAAATTTAAAGTTCTACTACTGATCAAACTACACTTGATTAGACGTGGTTCCACCATGAAATATATTCAGTATCATGTAAGTGGGACTCGAACCCATGTAAATACAGTGCATATAGATCATGATAAGAGCGAGGATACGACAAAGATTCATGATCAGGTCAAAGAAATGTTAGACAACGTTATTATGGGGACAACATTGGATCTAACTCCAGATAATGATGGCAAACATAGGCCTCTTCAAGACTTAATAGGTGATGTCCAGAGCGATCTATATCCAGGTTGTACAAAGTTAATAAAATTGGTTTTCATTCTCAAGCTATTACATATAAAAAAAATGAACAATTTAAGTAACAAATCATTCAACATGCTGATTGATTTGTTGAAGGCAGCATTGCTCGAGTGAAAAAGATTATTAAACTCTTAATACGAGGTGAATAAATTTGTGAATCTCACCAGCTTTAATTACATGAAGATAGATGCATGTGTGAATGACAATGGAATTTTTTAAGAGGCGCATGAGAAGAATGAAATGTGTTGAAAGTGCAATGCTTGAAGATGAAAATCACACAAAGGCAAAGGAATGAAAGTTTCTCAAAAGGTGTTATGATATTTTTCTATAAAGATGAGGTTACAGTGCTTGTTTATGACAATGGAAACAGCATCAAATATGAGGTGGCACAAGACCCGATGTGCAAGTGATGAAAACATACTAATTTGTCAATAAGATTTTGCAGTGTGGAAGGAGTTTGTGTGCTATCTTAACTCTATGATATTAATGATGTCATTCATTTGATATATTTGCAATTTGTGATTTGATTTTTTATAATATATATCAAATTTAATGTTGTTTTTGTATGATAGTAAATATTCTTGTATGATTTAATTATGTACAATGTAGTTTGATCTAATATTATTTGCATGAAATTCACAGATGTAGACATATCGTTCATGATGAGGACATGGGAGTTCTTCCTCTCCGTGGATCGATTCACCACCCATTAGCCAAGGTAAACACTAATCATGCATAAATTTTGTATTTTATACATATATTTTTATGCATGATCCATCAAAAAAGGTATTAAAAAGCCATTCTTGTCAACATTTTTTAGAAACTACTTTAAAATCAAAATAAAGCTAAAATCACCAATTTCCAGTCTTCCCTGCATTTTTTAGTGTTTTGAGTAGTTTAAGACTTTTTCAATTATAATTTAATTAGTTTAGCAATTTCAACTAATATTTTACTTTATTTAGAATTGCTTTTTTATGAAACACATTTTTTTAGAAGTGCTTATTTGAAATTCTTGAAAATTTAATAGAGTTTTTAGAAAATCATATTTTTTAGTATAAAAACTAAATTTTTAGCCAGAAGGGGCATCTCTCTCTTGAGAAAACACGCCAGCCTCCTCTCCCTCTTCCTCTTCCTTTTTTTTCTCAATCGGTTCTCTCTTTTACTCTTTCTCTTTCTCCCTCTTGTTCTTCTCGCTTCTAATCCTTTCTGGTGCCGATTCTTCTTATCCCCATCATCGGAGGCACGTGCAGCTCAAAGGAAAGATCATTTCTTCTTCTCAACCCCTCTGTCGGAAATGGATCATGAGATAAATTTCTTCTCCCCCTTATCTTTATTTGATTTTCACATAGTTTAGTTTTGTTTTGTTTGATTGCATGCATAAAATATGCATTGTCATTGCATCTAGCGTAATATGTTAGTTTCAGTTAGTTTAGATTCATTTTAGATAGCACATGCATTATAGTTTATTTTCAATAGTATTGATTTATTTAGAGTAGTTGATTCTATTAGTTGTCTTAGCATGTTATGTTAGAACATAATTTCATTGTCGTTTCATTATTTTTTCTTTTTATTTATTTTGTTGTTTAGTGAAGAAACTGTAGTCCTATTGTTTTTGTTCGGACATTGGTGCATAAAACATCAAAGAGAAATCGGCGTGAAGTTTTAAGTTCACGCCGATTCCAGTATGAGCTCAACGTGACCACCATAGTCATGAAGATCTGTTCAGATCTAAGAACATTGATCTAATTTGAAATATAATATTTCTGTTGATCTGGATCTACTTTGCGTGAACTCGGCCCACACATTTTTCTTTTACTGCATAGATTAGCCTGTCAATGCAGACCTGATCTGCACACAACTTTTTTTTTTATCGTGGGGGTTGTACTCGCCTGAATCAAATCACACAGATCTAGTTCTGATCAAGCAGTTGTGTTCAATAACTCCTATATTCTGCATTTAGGTCGTTTGATCTAGCATTTGTGTTAATTCATTTGATCCAGAATTCTGTTTATTTATACTTTATTATGTTCAACGCTATAACGTGTTCAGCCTTGCATCGTTCAATTAGTTTAAGCATGAATTAGTTAGATCACTTTTTCTTTTAGTTTAAGTAATGTCAGTTAGATATTTAATTCATTGTTCTCTTTAGTATTTCCTTTTATTTAAGTTATTAGTTAACTTAATAATCCAGCATTAGAATAATTACAGTCGAAATTCATGTTTTTTAGGTTCTTTATTGTTTTAAGTTGGTTAGTTAGATACATAGTTTGTTATTTAGTTAGTTTAGTTGTTGCATGTTAGTTTGTTAGAGGTTGTTAGAATCTTGTTTTACTAATTTTTCATAAAACTAACCTTAGTTTTTGGCATAGTTTATTTCGTTTGTTCTCGTTTTATCTTTTTGTTTTGCAAGAAAGCAGTTGTGCATGAGATAAGCCTTCAAAAGTGCCCCTAAAAAACCCTCTAAGGTCCCTTGAAGGTCATTAAAAGGCCCCCTCAAAGAGCCCTCAAAGTATTGATCATATTAAGATATGAGAAACATAAGAAGTGAAGATCAAAGGGAGTAAAGCTCAAGCAACTGAAGACCCTTTTTCCTTTCTTTTAGATTAGGGTCATTTATTTATTTTTAATTTGGGTTTGTAATAAGGTCATTTCTTATTCTTTTTAAGCCCTCTACAAGAGGGTAATTCATTGTAATAGCTAATTACTTTTACTTATTTATTTTTAAAAGGCAGTAAAGCTTGTCATTCTGTGGAATACAAAGTTTCTTCTTCTGTTTCTTGAATTCGACCCGGATCTCACCCTAGTGTGAACTAGTTTTTATTATTTGGTGTCTGGTTTTCACAAAATATTTTATAAAAAATATATTTCAAAAACTTATACCAAACACTTATACACTTCTCATATAAGCAAAGAGTTTAAAAAATTTGGATCTAGGATGGGGGGTTATGTATGTGCACATGCTTTTTGCTTATATGACAAGTGTTTATGTTTTGCGAATAAATTTGTGAATCTCATCGACTTTAATTACGTGAAGTAAAATACATACATGAATGACTGTGCATTTTTTTGAGAGGCACATGAGAAGAACGAAACGTGCTGAAGTGCAATGCTTCAAGATAAAAATCACACAAAGGCAAAGGAATGAAAGTTTCTCAAAAGGTGTTATGATATTTTTTTGTAAAGCTGAAGTTGCAGTGCTTGTTTATGACAATGAAAACAACATCAAATATGAGGTGACATAAAACCCGATGGTGATAAAAACATACTAATTTATCCATCAGATTCTGTAGTGTGGAAGGAGTTTGTGTGCTATCTTAACTCTGTGATTTTAATGATGCCATTCATTTGATATATTTGCAATTTGTGAATTAATTCTTCATAATATATATCAAATTTAATATTGTTTTTGTATGATAGTGAATATTCTTGTATGATTTAATTTTATACAGTATAGTTCGATCTAATATTATTTGCATAAAATTCATAGGTGTCGACATATGATTCACAGTGACGATGTGAGAATTCTTTCTTTTCGTGGATCGGTTCACCACCCGTCAGCCAAGGTGAACACCTATACACTTCTCATATAAGCAAAGAGTTTAAAATTTTTTGATCTAGGATGGGGGTTATGTTTGTGCATAGGCTTTTTGCTTATATGAGAAGTGTATATGTTTTGATTTCTAAACACTTTGGTATAATTGCTATAATTAAATTTTGATTTATTTTAATATTAGAAGTGTATATGTTTGTTGTAGGCTTGGAGAGGATGTAGAAAGTATAAGGGTTTTATATTTGAAGTGTGTTTGTTGCAGGCTTTAAGATGATGTAGTGAGTTTGTATTTAAAGTGTATTTGTTGCAGTATTAGAGAGGATATAAGGAGGGTATATTTTTGAAGCATATGTTTGTTTTTTTAAGTGTATTTAAATATTTTATTGAATGTATGTTTGAAGTGTATGTCAATAGTTTGAAGTGTATTGAATGTTTGATGATGTATGTTTAAAGTGTAATGTTTGAAGTTTTTGTTGAATGTATGTTTCAGTTGCAAGTGTTTTAATATAAAAAAAAATAAAATTAATTTTTAGTTTTTAATTTACAGGTTTATAGCATATAACTATGATATTCCTGTCTCGCCATTATAGGCGAGATCCATGTCTCACTGTTATACCCAACCTATAACGACAAGTTAATTATCTTTGTTATAGCCTACAACGGTGAGTTAATGTTCGTTGTTATGGGCTATAACAACGAGACATGAATGTTATAACCTATAGGTAGCCTATAACGATAAGCCAAAGATTTTGCTGTTGTAGGGTATCTCACCGTTAAAACAACCTCACCATTATAGCCTACCTCATCGCTATTAGTGTTTTCAGTTTCAGTAAAATTCTTCGTTGGTATTGTGATTCACCTTTTAACGACCTATAAATGTCATTGTTATTGGTCACCAAAGGTCATCTTTTTGTGGCAACTTATCAGCAAGAATTCTCATGGTTATATGCCAATAGCCGCAAGAAAAATCGTCAGTATCAACCCTCATCCTTGTAGTGACTCCTTGCTGCTATTTAATGAATCTTATTCTTCTTCAAAAGAAAGTCATTTTTCTTGAATTTATGAATTCATTTATTACTTATTTTTCACTATTCTTGTTTTACGTAAAAAAAAATACAAGACTTCAGAAGTATAATCACACATCATGGCGATGGTAGCTCTCAAATCCAAGAATTGGTAGCAGCCACTTTTCCAAACACATAAAACTCCCTTCGACTGCCAATTCCCAACAGAAACCCAAACACCAATCTCTTACCCTCAATGATGGAAGGAGAAAGCAACCAAAGAAAGGAGATGGGTTTCGAGTCATTGTGCTCGAATAGCTTGCTCGATATGAATCGTTTGGATAATTACCAATTTTTATTTAAGAGCTAACCCATTTATTTCCCATGAATGCTCTTATTCAAGTGGCCCCTTGTGCAATGAATGAAAAAGGCTTGATATAAGTTTGACCCTTTTTAATGCATGGATCTTGAGCTGCAGTTAGTTATGGGATGGATGTTCAAAATCTTAAAGCTTGCCACGTGACATCATTTGTGGATTTCGGGCTGCTTGGTATGATATCACAAGGAGTAGAATTAAGACCACACAAGA
Organism: Nuphar pumila; assembly: GCF_984573655.1. NCBI lineage: Eukaryota > Viridiplantae > Streptophyta > Magnoliopsida > Nymphaeales > Nymphaeaceae > Nuphar > Nuphar pumila. The sequence goes on along the minus strand of NC_143254.1, from coordinate 7,068,672 downwards.
TGCAATCTACAAATTAAGCCTCAATTTTTGGTGTTGCCACTTGAGTCACTAAAATATGTTTACCAAAGTGTGAACTCCCAGAATTTTCAATGCTTTTTTAGTGAATTAGACCCTGCAGATCCATTCGGTACGTTTCATGTTGAATAGTGTATTTTAGATGCTCTAATGTTTGCAAGAATTCCATGCAAATAATTCTCAAGTCTTAAAAGAATATGCATTGTAATCGGCTGATCAGAGAGCCGGCCTCCATTTCCTGTCTGTTATGGGATCAGATTGGGGCTGTCTACAGGTCGGCTATTCGACCCATTATGGTGTACCCAAACCCACCAAATAACAAAGTGTAGGGTTCGGGTTTGGTTAGATCAGGAAAATGAAATTTTAAGCCTAGCATAAATTTTATGTTTTTTTACTTAAAATACATATAAAACACTCAGGTCCGGTACCCAACAAAAACCATACCCACATATTGTTTAGGTCAACCTTGGGATCAATGCTTTTTATGTTTATGCTTGAAAATTTCGGATTCAATTCAGATCAAGTGACAGATACAAACCCGACCCGTTGACAACCCTAGATCAGAGCTTAAGCAAGCATCAAGTGACAGATACAAACCCGAACCGTACCACCGACGATAAGGATGACAAAAAAGGAATCGAGACAGGGGTACGTACCACCGACAGTATTTCCCCCGATGCCATTCACCCTGATCTAGAGCTTGATGGCTCCGAATTTTTTTGTGGGGCCCATCTGCAAAAATGAGCAATCAAGAGACGGTTGTTATTAAGGCAACCCTGCAGGCATGGTGGTTGGATTGTCGTTCATCATCTTGGATGAACGGCATCCGGGTGACCCCTGATTGGAGGTTTGAATTTGATCCAGAACCATGGTTACCTGGGTTGGACATGAGCGCGACCCGTTTCCGGTACACTTTGATAAAACCCTTATCATCTCGATATACGAGTCAAGTCAAAACAAGTGTGCTCAGACTCACAGACATGATTGTATTGAATATATTTTATTGCCCCAACCAACCACTGGGGTTTTAGATATTCTCCGATGAATGGACGCAGATCGATCCCTTACTCAAAACCAACGGCCACGATTTGATGGACCCCATGACTTCTATAAATATGCAGGGCTAGTGCGTGAAGCAAATGTCTCTCACCCCAAAGCTTCCATTTCATTATGGCTCCTTCTTTCGCCCTTCTCTCATCCTTCTTCCTCCTATTCCTCTTCTTCCATAGATGCTCGTACTGCTCTGCAGCAGTGGTAATCCGTCCTAAAGCTCTCGTGCTTCCAGTCATCAAAGACGCCGCAACCAAACAGTATGTGGTCACACTGCAGCACAAAACCCCACTCCGGTCCGATAAGTTCGTCGTGGACCTCGGCACCGCCTTCCTCTGGGTCGACTGCGAGCGCGACTATCAGTCCACCACATTCCGCCCGATCCGATGCGGTGCGCCCGCCTGCGCCGCAGCGGGCGCGCTTGGGTGTACCACCGCCTGCTATTCCCCTCCCCGACCCGGCTGTAACAACAACACCTGCAGCGGCTCGCCGGGGAACACCATCGTCCACCTCTCCACGAGCGGAGATCTCTCCGACGACGTGCTCGTGCTCCGGTCCACTGACGGCAGGAAAACCGGGCCTCCAGCAACGGTGCCTCATTTTATCTTCGTGTGCGGTGCGAGTCTCCTTCTGCCGGGCCTGGCTGCCGGAAGCCGAGGCATGCTGGGGTTAGGCCGGACGGCAGTCGGTGCACCCCACCAACTCGCGACCGCGTTCGGCTTCAAGAATAAATTTGCGCTGTGCTTGTCGCCGTCGACCTCGTCCCCCGGCGTCATCTTCTTCGGCGACGGGCCTTACGTGATGAATCAGAACGTCGACGCCTCGCAGTCGTTGGCCTACACCAAGCTCCTCTTCAACCCTGTCAGCACGGCCGGCTCCTACTTCTCCGGCGAGCGATCCGTCGAGTACTTCGTGAAGGTGACCTCCATTGCCGTGAACGGGAAAGCCGTTCCGGTGAACGCCACGCTGTTCGACATACATAAAGCCAATGGCGGGACGAAGATCAGCACGGTGGTGCCCTACACGAGGCTGGAGAGCTCCATATATAAAGCCGTCGAGGCGGCGTTTGTGAGGGAAGCGGCGGCTCTCAACATCAAGAGGGTGGCTGCGGTTAAGCCCTTCGGCGCGTGCTTCAGCACCCAGAATCTGGCCTACACTCGAGTCGGGTGGGCGGTGCCGGAGATCGAGCTGTTCTTCGAGGGAGCGAGACTCGGGTGGAAAATCGTCGGGGCCAACTCCATGGTGAGCGTGAGCAACGGGGTCATGTGCCTGGGGTTGCTGGACGGAGGGGTGAACCCCAGAACGTCGGTCGTCATAGGAGGCTACCAACTGGAGAACATTCTCTTGCAGTTGGATCTGGAGAGCTCCAAGATGGGCTTCAGCTCGACCCTTCTGTACAAGCAGACAAGCTGTTCCAGCTTCAATCTTTCTTAAGCCAACCCCGTTGTCTTTCTTCAACTTGTGTGTCTCTCTCTCTCCCTCTGTCATGTAATGTTTGTTTTTTGCCTCTTTAGGGTTTATGTGTGGTTTAAATCGATCTTGGCTATAACTTAGCCAAGCTATGTATCTCCTGTTTTCCTATCGTTGTCCTGCTATTGTGAACTTATAGGATTACCTTATTATCCACTCGACTTTCTGTCCAACATCATCTATAGCGCACAGAAAGGAGATCAAGTGGGCGCAAGTTTCTGTCATCGAACAAATAAATAAAAGCCAAAGGTGATCCAGCGTGCTAGGATTTACATTTCACATGCATCTTGTGGGCCATGTTCCAAACAATTTTAAATTAGTTTAGTGAAATAATATATACCCATTATATATTCGAATTTGATCTCACCTATACGATGGGATTTGGGTAACCATTTAGTAGGATTGAGCTGGATACTGCCAATCCATGGTCGGAATTTAGTGCACCTACAGACTTGACGATCGCACCAGGGAGACGCGGGCCGAAAGGCCGTCGAACGTGCCCGTGGTGTGATGTTGTGGCCTGACTGGACGGCTCACCGAGGAAGAAGAATTCCGGCGAGAACGCCGGAATTTCTAGAGAGAGAAGACAAATCCGAGTCTGGCCCTGGGAGGGTCCTACTCGTGCGTTGACTGCCGGCGGCAGCTAGAGGACACGAAACAGGGTCTGGACGATACTGTTGGAGCAGCGGAGGATCCATCGCAATTGGCACCGACAAACGGAAATGCAGAACGAACGGCCGATCGCCAGACTTCTGTAGAATTTCGGTGATGATCAGATCCACACGACCAAGCACGGAAGGGGAACTTCTGATCTGAAGCTCAACCCCTCGTGTTTGGGCGATTTACCGAGATCAAACAGCAGCTAAATCGTGATACAAAGATAGCAATTCATAAGAAAAATTCACATCCATTCGATTCAGCAATTTGCGAGTAGTACCAATTTCCGGACTTGTTCCGTCACTTTCTGGAGAGCTTCAATCGGTGGCTCTTCACGGTACCAACCGACCAAGTCTATCAGCAAGGGAGGCGGCGAAGTGACAAAGAACTCTGTCCGTGTCCGTTAGGATCGACAGGAATTCAGCTGGGCCATTGCTTGATGATCCAGATTCCTCATCTTAAACAACCATGTAAGTATATGGATTTTTTTTTTATATCTACATGGAGAAACCGCCCCAAGATCCGAAGCAGAGGGCAGTTAGCTACATCTCATGTTCGGGGTTCCAAAGAGCACCACGTATGTAAGTATGTGTGTCTAGTATCCCCATGTTTGTCAGCATTAATTAGCGTTGGAGTTTGATGCGATTACAAAGACTTAAGTACCCTCTCCTTCATTGGTGCAAAAAAAAATGACGATTGATGAAAATGAGTGGTTGTAAAGACTTAAGTGCCCCAAAGATGATTATTTAAGACCCAGTCTCTGCAATGCAGGATTATTCGAGAAAGAAAACTCTCCTTGAGGAGGCCATAAACATCAACCCTCTCACTCTCTCTCTCCCTTCTCTTTCTGCTTCTGTGCACTTCCAGCATAAGATCCTACATTGCTCCATCAAGCACCGACTGACATGCACATTGACTGTTGTGGAGCCTGATTCAGAGTTTTTACCCTTACAGGAGGAAGGTTTGGGGGCTCCTGCCAGCGTGGGTAGCATCATTCAACTAAATGAGTTGTAGATCCTGATTCAAAGTTTTTACCCTTACAAGAGGGGGGTCTGAGGGCTCCTTTCAGCGTGGGTAGCATCATTCAACTTGATGAGTTGTGGAGCTTGATTTAGAGTTTTTGCCCTTATAGGAGGAGGGTTTGGGGGCTCCTCCCAGCGTGGATAGCATCATTCAACTTGAAAAGTTATGGAGTCTGATTCAGAGTTTTTACCCTTATAGGAGGAGGGTTTGGGGGCTCCTCCCAGCGTGGGTAGCATTATTTAACTAAATGAGTTGTAGATCCTGATTCAAAGTTTTTACCCTTACAGAAGATGGGTCTGGGGGCTCCTCCCAGCGTGGGTAGCATCGTTCAACTTGATTCATTGTGGAGCCTGATTTAGAATTTTTGCCCTTATAGGAGGAGGGTTTGGGGGCTCCTCCCGGCACGGGTCTTGGGTGTCGTGGTCAAAAAATGCATAGGGTGTCGTGGTGAGAAATACATATGCTTGTTTCAAGCAAGGTTGGAAGAAATCTATGGAAAATTCAACAAGGAGCATGCCAGAATCAAGATGTGGATGTCAAGCGAGAATGGTGTTGTGCAACTCAAATAACACAGAATAATAGGGGTCTGGTTTTTAGTTAAAACGGAGAATGAAATGACAATAGAAATCGCTGATTTTTTTTAAGAATAAACTAAACTCAATAACAAAGACACCACTTTTTACGGATTTGGAATATGACCTTTGGTTAGGGAGATATGACCCTGACAAGTTGGTCCTAATTCGGGTAGCGATTTACAGTCATTTGCTTACTGAATAACACTACAATCGCTATAGTGATTTGCGGAAGACACTACAAATCACTATAGTGAGATCCAACAACATTATAAATCACTGTGGGGCTCGTTGGAGACCCAAAAATACTATAAATCGCTATAGTGATTTCTGGAAGACACTACAAATCGATGTTGAAAAGCCGAATAACACTATAAATCGGTATAATGATTTGCAAAAGACAGTACAAATCGCTGTTGAAAAGTCGGATAACACTATAAATCGTTGTCGGGCTCATTGGAGACCCCCCAACACACTATAAATCACTATAGTGATTTGCAGAAGACACTATAAATCGCTGTTGAAAAGCCGGATAACACTATAAATCGCTATAGTGATTTTCTGAAAGACACTACAAATCGCTCTTGAAAAGCCAGATAACACTATAAATCGTTGTCGGGCTCATTGGAGACCCCCCAACACACTATAAATCACTATAGTGATTTGCGGAAGACACTATAAATCGCTGTTGAAAAGCCGGATAACACTATAAATCGCTATAGTGATTTTCTGAAAGACACTACAAATCGCTCTTGAAAAGCCAGATAACACTATAAATCGTTGTCGGGCTCGTTGAAGACCCCCCAAAACACTATAAATCGCTATAGTGATTTGCGAAAGACACTACAAATCGTTGTTGAAAAGTCGGATAACACTATAAATCACTATAATGATTTGCGAAAGACACTTCAAATCGTTGTTGAAAAGCTGGATAACACTATAAATCGTTGTGGGGCTCATTGAAGACCCCAAAACACTATAAATCGCTATAGTGATTTGCGAAAGACACTACAAATCGCTGTTGAAAAGCCGGATAACACTATAAATCGTTGTGGGGCTCGTTGGAGACCCGAAAATACTACAAATCGTTGTAGAAAAGCCTGATAACACTACCAATCATTGTTGGAAGGCCCCAAAAAAATTTGGTCCGGAGGACGCTGCCCCCCAAGCCCCCCGCGCCGGGGGGGAGCCCCCGGACCCTCCTCCTGTAAGGGAAAAAACTCTAAATCAGGCTCCACAACGAATCAAGTTGAATGATGCTACCCACGCTGAGAGGAGCCCTCAGACCCCCCCTTCTGTAAGGGTAAAAACTCTGAATCAGACTCCACAACTCTTCAAGTTGAACGATGCTACAGTCAGTGTGCAGGTCAGTCGGTGTTTGATGGAGCAATGTAGGATTGTCTGTTGAATGTGCACAGAAGTAGAGAGAGAAGAGAGAGAGAGTGAGAGGGTTGATGTTCATGGCCTTCTCCAGGGAGAACTCTTTGCCTCCCTTGATTTCTTCTCTAGAGAGAGAGAGAGAGAGAGTTTTACAGTGTTTTACGAAAAAAGAAGAAGACTTTGAAAAGTCAACATTATCCTCGACTTTCTGGATGGAGGACATGTTTGTCCTTTTTTTGAACAGAGAAAGAAGAAGAAGACTTTGAAGAGTCAACATCATTATCGACTTTTTGGATGGAGGACATGTTTGTCCTTTTTTTGAACTGTTTGTTTTCTTTTTTGAATGAAGGGCATTTTTGTCATTTTCTCAAACCATCATTTTATGAGAAGAATAGCAAGAAAGGGTACTTAAGTCTTTGCAACAACACCAGAGTCTGATGCAAAGTTATGTCAACATACATGGGAATACGAGCCCCATGTGCTTGTATACGTGGTGCTCATTCAAAGCCCCAAACACAGACGTGGGATTCAGTGAATCATCGGGAGGGGGGGGGGGACATACACTAGATGACACACACTAGATGCTCTTACCAGACAAGCAGAGGGAGAGAGAGAATTGCATGTTCATGCATCACACTCATTTTGTAAAAAGCTTGATCCCCATCTAGTCAGGGCAACTCATGAACATCACCAAGTTCATGAGATGACAAGTTTCAAAACTCAAATATGGATTCATAATATACCTAACCTAATGGTTGCATAAAGAGATGCCACAGCTAGGTGTACTCCTTGGTGAGTAAGTAGGGATGTAAATGGTTTAGATTCGGATTGGATGTGGCCAACACCATATTCTACTAATCAGATATTGGCTAGATGAAATCAAATTTGGATTCATGGTTAAAAGTTCATAACAGATCCACTTTTGTACATTCCTTCAAATTCAGATTTTGTAGCAAAAAACCAAAACTACATCTGCATCCAAATATAACCAATTATGGCTTTGGCTTACCAAATGCAGCTAAAGAGAATCAAATTTGGTCGAATATCACATAAAATATGAATCATTGACATCTCTATGAGTGGGGAGACATGGGGTTTTGCTTCAGTAAAATCGACACCATCTAAAGCTGTTATCAATTCGCCATATTCCCCTTTAAAAGTGGTGGGTAGTTCTAGATTCTATAAACAAAGTTAAAAAAGAACCAAAACAAAGCACTGTGGCATATTCGTTTATAAAGCCAATCAGTTGTTAACAGCATTGGAATGATTCCATGCACTCATATTTTCATATTGCTTATTATAGACCTAGCTGTGTTGGTTCTGCCTGCCGTACTTAAAGTCACTGTCCAGGTAGAGTAAAACTACTTGGGCTTGCCCGTGAGTTTCCTACTTATATAATGGTTTTGGCAAATCACAAATTCAACTTTTTAGTAAATAAGAAAATGGGTTTTATTTAATCTAGAATGAAGATAATAACCAACCAATCTCTGAAAAAAGAAAAATATATCGTAATCTTCATAGGGGTTTCAATTCAAGCCCCATTAAAATACAAAGCTTGCTGCCAGTAAATCTCAACGTAAATGAGAAAAAATGGAGATATGCATAATTAATTTATTTTTAAACAAACATCCTTAAATTAAGCCTTATTAATATAACAAGCAAGACTAATAATCATCCACACCAACAACATTTAATCCGTGAGTTGTTGGCCGGTAAGTGGGGAGAAAGGGATAGTATGTGTTTCTTTTTTTTATTCCTTTTAGTTACTTAGGGTTGTATTACATATATAATATACATGATATGTTGTATTATATATGTAGAACACCCACAAAGGTGGGTCGACCCCCCTTTCCTTTTTCCAATATTGTTGACTTGTTATATATATATTATTTTATTTATTTATTTATTTTCTTCCTTTCCTTTTTCCTTTCTTTTTTTTTTCTTCCTTGATCCAGCTACCTCTTTCCTAGACTCTCTAGGGGCGACGCTCTTCTCATGGGAGCCTTGTTTTGAAAGGCAAGTTTTGACTTTTCAAAACTTGCATTGCAATTTGGTAAGTTTTAATTTCAAGCTTTAATTTCAAGTTTCTTCTTCTTCTTATTATTAATATTTATTTTAAACTTTAATTTGGAGTGTCAGATAGGATGGGATGGCCAACCTATGGACTCTTACAATATTATATATTCTACTTAATTTTTGAGTTTCATTCCACTAAATTCATTCATATTAAATTCAAATAGAATTGCATAAAATTCAAATATGAAATTATATGAAATTTTAACTTATGCTTAATTTCAATTACACATCACTTATTAAATTCATAAACCCATATATTTCAACTATTTATTTTAAATATTTTTAAGAGGTTAATTCAAAATTTTCATGAATAATTTCTGAAGTATCGAAACTCGATAGGGTCGATGTGACCCTTGGGTGTGTAGGATGTTTTTCTCATACTTAGATTTTTTTTTTCTAAATCCTACAAACCCTACAACACAATGCCTAACCACAATTAAATTTATTGTTTTATCATGCAATAAAAAATTCATGAAATTTTTTCAAAAATTACAGGTATTACATCCAACCCCCCTTAAAAAGAAAATTTGAACTCGAAATTTGGTTAAGGTTATGTACCTAACAGGTGTACATGTTTCACTCTCATATTCGCCTCGGGCTCCCAAGTACACTCTTTGAGCCCATGGTACTGCCATCAAACTTTCGCGAGCGGGATCGTCTTATGTCATGACACTTGCTCTCATTGATTCGTTATCTTAATAGGACCTTCCTCAAACGTAAGATCCTTATGTACCTCTACCTTGTCATACTGAATGATATGCGTAGGGTCTGGCACAAACCTTCTCAACATCGACACGTGAAAAATATCGTGGATGTTCGAGAACTGAAGATAAAGTTTTAGTCGATCACCAACCTCGCCCCAACAAACTAGGGACCTATAGGGCCACCCATACAATGCCTCATAAAGAGCCATGCCAATACTCGAATAATAGATGTTGTTATAGGCAAATTCAGCTAGCTTCATAAGCTTACTCCAATCGCCTTTGTACTCTAAAGCATAAGATCACAACATATCCTCCAAGGTTTGAATAGTCCTCTTATACTGTCCATTCGTCTGTGGGTGAAACATTGTACTAAACTTAAGCTTTGTCCCTAAAGCCTTTTGAAGTTGCCCTCAAAACTTTGACGTGAACCTTAAATCTTTGTCTGAGATGATCAAAATAGGCACTCCATGTAACTTGATGATCTTGTCAACGTACAAATCTGCTAGACTCTCTAGTGTTTGATTCACTCTAGTTGGTAGGAAGTGTGCCGACTTCGTAAGGTGATCCACAATTACCCAAATAGTGTCATACTACTATTCTGTTCTGGGCAGACCTACCATGAAGTCCATGGTAATGTCTTCCCACTTCTACTGCAGAATCTCAATCATTTCCAATATGCCGCCAGATCTTTGATGCTTTATCTTGACCTACCGGTAGACCAAGCATCTCGATACATATTCAACAATGTCCATCTTCATGTCATGCCACCATTAGTTCCTTTGAAGGTCTTTATATATCTTCGTAATACCTGGATGTATAGTGAATCTGGTTCGATGCACCATGTCTAAAAGCTCGTTCCTCAATTGAGGATCCTCTGGTATCCAAAGTCTTTGGCTATACCAGATGCTTTCTTTTTGCTCTAAATGAAGAAATATCTTGTCCTGTTTGCACACTATAATCATCTTCATAAAGCCCAGGTCATCTTTTTGTTGAGCGATGATCCGGTCCATAAGCTATGTCCTTACCGCCAAGTTGGCAATTTGTATGTAACTCAAGTCAGTGTCAAACGGTCTCCAGTCGATCAGGTCCTCAAGTAGCCTCCACTTGTTGCTCATAAAGCTCACAATGCTTCTTGCTTTTTCGCTCAAAGAGCTAGCCACTATATTAACTTTCCCTGGATGGTCAGATATATACAAGTTGTAGTCCTTTAGGAACTCTACTCATGTTCAAGTTTTTTTGCGAGAAAATATATTTCAGGCTCTTATGATGGAAGAAAACCTAAAATTGCTCTTCGTATAAGTGATGTCGCCAAACCTTAAGTACAAAGGCCATTGATGTAAGCTTCAAGTTATGTGTGGGGTAATTCCACTCATTCACTTTCAGTTGGCGTGAAGTGTATGCTATAATCTTGTCATGCTGCATCAATACACAACCCAATCCAGTAGTTGATGCATTGCTATAGACCATAAAACCTCCCTGTTCTGAGGGCAAGGTGAATACTAGGGTTGTAGTAAGCCGCTTCTAGAAGCCTTTTTTGCACTGCTGAGTCCAAAAAACTTGATTTCTTTGTGAAGCAGTTTCGTCATCGATGTAGCAATCTTTGAGAAATCCTGAATAAATCTTCGGTAGTATCCTACAAGTCCAAGGAAACTACAAATATCTAATATGCTCTTAAGTTGTTTTTAGTATAAGATTGATTTCACCTAGATCCAAACATAAGATTCAAATAGATCAAAATAAATATCCAAAAAAAATTCCTCAAAACATAATCATCGAGGTGCATTATCTTAGCAGAATCCACAAACACCTCATCTTTGGAAATCGTGTGTCCCAAAAACATGACCTGCTTTAACCAAAATTCATACTTTGAGAATTGGATATGGTAGTGTATGTACATGTGAATACTCTGAAATTATAACATGATTTTCTAATTTTTATTCCATAAAAAATTTACGAGTCTATCATGCTTTATCAAAATTTTGCTAAAATTATTTATGAGGAAGTAGTCTTCGGTGAGACAGGTCTATTATTCAGCCCAACGATTGCGAAAATATGATTTGTTCATTGTAGTTTAGCTTAAATTAGTGTAGTTAAGATTTGAGAATTTTTCTTGTTGAGTACATGCAAAAAAATTTAGAAATATGAATTTGGGTGGCCTGTTTTGGCCCCACCCTAATGCATATGCCTGTCAATATGTAATTCTGGTCTGACATCTGATCGGTAAATCACTCGTATCTCCCTCATCCAAAAGAGTTTTAATGAGCGATTTATTGCGTTGGAAAGCTAACAAAATTTTACATCTATTATGACATTTTGAGAATTCATGGATTGAGCACTGTTTTATGATAGTCAGAATAAAAAAATATAGGTTTGCACCAAAACGTTCATAACTCCCTCATACAGATGAATTTTTATGAACGGTTTACGACATTGGAAAGCTTACAAATTTTTTTATCAACTGTGAAAAAATTAGCTTTGGCTATTGAATGAAAAAAAATTGTAGTCTTTGTAATAGTCAGACAAAGTTGTGTTTTTGCAAGTTTGAAACTGGTTTAGAATCCGACTAGCTATTTGTTGTGAAAACTATGCGTATGTGTGCATGCTGTTTCAAATAAATGTTTAGATGCTATGAACTGTTTAAATTATGAGTTTGCAGCAAAGAATTATAGTGTCCACTTATGAGATATGAACCGATCCATATATTAAGGCACGAGCTTGTCTTGTAGCCTATATCGAATAAATGGATCAAACTTGTCATTATGTGAACTGATGTGTACTGTATGTGACAATGCATGCTATGTTTTTCTGACATAATATGGACATGCATATACTGTTAAGTTAACTATTGTTTGGGTGCATTTAGTTGCAAAAGAAGTCCATTGTTTTCCCTAGTGCTTGTGGGCTTTAAACTTGAAATAAATTAAGTATATATAACCCTATAGAGCCCAATGCTCAGTTGCATAATTTAATGAACTAAGCATGCTGAAATTTCTGCTTATAACTGGCATGCACACGATATAAATGATGTAAATGACTGGATGCATCTACTGTTTAAAGAAATTTTATTTTCTTGTTCATGCACTCATGTATGATTTTGAAAGGAATGAAACATATGCTATGATCTTGAACTAAAGTTTTTTAAAATGCATCCTTAGACCCTGAAGTGGTCAAATTCATTGATTAAGACTGCACAAAAGATTGCTTTTTCTCAACCACGAAGATAGAAGAACTCACCACATTAGACTGTAGCATGGAGGTACAAAATCTCATGAGTAAAGTCTGATGCATCGAAATGGTAATGTGAGAACTTTTCTCGCTCTTTGCATCCCTCACCTGGCACTGGTGAATGGTGCTTAGCCAGGATAAAGCAACTCTTTGATTGAAAACATTGCCTACGTTGTTGCCTTGACCTAAGACTTATGCCAGTGTTTGTACCCACAAGGTTCTAAAAACTGTAACTTAAATAATTGTGCATTAGATAAGTATGACATGCATCATTCAGGAAATAATATTTAATTAAATGTAAGAATTGTCTCATGCATGAAAATCAATTTTAACATTGTTAAGTGCATGCATTTTTAACTGTTCATACATTTTTAATTGTTTAAGATTGAATGAATGACTGATAAACATTAAATTTTGTAATTATATGTTTATATGAGATATTTGCAATACATGTTTAGTTTTGTTGTATTTACTTTTGTTAAATGCATGAAATTTAAAGTAATTCTTGCTTATGGATTCTAATTTACATGTTCTGTATAGTTCGACCCTACTGAAACAAGTTTTGTCCGACCCTTTTAATTTTAAATATTTTAATAAAGTGAGTGAGGTCATATGCAATGGTGGGAGGTTGCGACAGAGACCGAGTCATACCTTTTCTAAACCTCTGACATTTTGGATTGAGAGCAATTTTAGTTGCTCAAAAACTTTGATATTTGATTTAATTTGTTATGTGGATACTATATTTAAATTTGGACATGTATGAACTTTTATTAAATTTTAATTGTTTAATTTCTAAAATTAAATGTGTGTATGAATGTGAATGTAAACGAGAAGTAACGCGCCAAGTTTTAGTCTCAATTGATTTTTTCATTGCAATTATATAAAGAGATTTAAAAGTATTTAAAAAAAATCATGATTTTCGAGATTTAAAAATTGGCGTGTTACAAGAAGAAGAAAAGAAAAATAACTCATCCATCAAATTTTCTTTAGTTTTCGATTTACGAATCAAGGTATGGGTTTCTCTCTTAATTCGATAGGGAAAATGAATCATATAAATCGATTTAAGCATGAGTTTAGTGGGGAAAAGAGAGAATCTAATTATATATATATATATATATGGATTTAGTTTGTTGAATTGTTAATTTTGTTGATTTGCATCTGAATATGCATGTAGTCAGAATTATCAATTTTATTTCTCATAAATACTGAATATATATATACATACATATATTTCCTGTTCAAACAAATCTGCATATATATACATACATATATTTCAGGTTTTACGAGTTTTCTTGCTTATGCATCTGAATATATATGTATGTATTTATATTTCAGGTTGGTTGATTTTTATAAATCTAAATATATGTGTGTTTCAGACTTGTCAAGTTTGACATGCATGCATCTGAAGATATTCTTTCTTGTTTCAGACTTGTCAAGTTTGACATGCATGCATCTGAAGATATTCTTTCTTGTTTCAGACTTGTCAAGTTTGACATCCATGTATCTGAATATATATTTGAGCATTTCAAACAACAAATTTCACATATTGTTTGTTAATATATTTATGCTGGCCGATACATGTACATGAACCTATTCATGTATATGAACCGGTCCAACCAATTGTTGTCATGTATATTCTTGGCCTGGCTGACCCATGTACATTAATTTGATCATGTACAAGGGTCAGACCAACTGATAACATGATAATTCACGTCTGGCCAGCCATTATACTCTTGATTAGCATGTTGTATATATATTTATACAGGTCTGACCGACCCTTGTACATGATTCTGATCATGTACATGAACCAGCCAATACATTGCGTATATATTTATATAGGTTTGGCCAACTCATGTACATGGATTAATCAGTATTCTGAATATAGATTTATTTAAGGTCTGAGCGACCCATGTACATGATTATGATCATGTACATGGATCAACCAACATACTGAATACAGATTTATTTTAGGTCTGGTTGACCCATTATATGATTATAATTATGTACATGAATCAACCAATATGTTGTTATATGTTTATATTATGTCTGATCAGCCTATGTACATGAAACTGATTATCTACATGGATCAGACCAGCTGCCCATGTACATGAACATGAATCAACTCAGATGATGATACTTGTGATTAGTTGATACATATACATGATTTTGATCATGTACGTGAATTAGACCAGTTGTGAATGATTTTGTGATTGGTCGATACATGTACATGAATCAGACCATTATGTTGATATTTCTCATTTTTCCGAATTGTGCACATGATTTGAGTATGCACATAAATCTGATCGGCGCTTAAATTTTTTTGCATAGCCAATTTATGTATATAAAGATGATCACATACATAAATATGATCGAAAAGTGTATTTTTTAGGTTAATATATAAATCTGATCCTAAATTGATTAGTTTATAATTGTGCATATCATACGCATGAATATGAAAATAGTTTGATGTTTGCATGACTGTGATCATATGCATGTTTGGTTGATTATATGCATGAAATTGATAATGAATGGTGTGGTTTGCAAGCATTGTATTTACATGCGTATGTGCTTTGCTTAAAGTCTATTCTTTTGTATTTTGAATGTGCATTGTGAACATGTTTGAAAACTATATGTGTGTTGTATGTTAATTGAAATTTTGTAATTTACATAAATCACCTTTGAGATATGTTATTGGTCCGATGTGAACTACTACGGGCGGTGTAGGCCAGAAGTATATGTTGCTTCAATATTGTTGATTTTATTTATGCATTGCAAAAATTTATTTCTAGAAATTATTCTTTTTCCAAATTTAATTACACTGTTGAATTGTGGGGGCCAGGGCCCAAAATTATTTTTTCATGTTGATTTACAAAATAGTTCTTGTGTAAATAACTTGAAATTTATTTGAAATGGTGAAAGATACCAAACAATGTAATTACTCTCTTTCTTAATGCCCCTTCTACAATGTAGAAATCTTGGATGGTGGTCATGGGGGACCATAAGGATACTGAAACTCCGTGTGTAATTGTGTCCTAGAACTCGATATGGTGATTCACCTCCCGGCTATGTTTTTTTTAAGAGATTCAGTCACTTTACCTGAGAGTGGTGTTGTTGACTCAGGTGTAATTATTGGTATACCAAGAAAGTAGTTTCTGTGAATGTTGATTTCTCTGATGTCCTGACATTAAATGTTAATTTTTAATGCTTCAATTAATGGTGTTGATTCCTGATATCGATCGACGAACAAGTGTGAAACTTAGTAATAAAATATAAATTATATGTTAAGCTACGATTGAGAACCTAACTTGAACTTAAAAAATTATGCCCATTTTGAGTATCCAAAGGTTTAAGAAAAAGTAAAAATTAAACTTGCATGCATTAAATAGAGACATGCATGAAAAAACAATTCTGATAAATAACTTAATAAGTTATTCATGTATGTGCATTGAATTATGCATATTTTATTGTTCAACATTAGTTCATGCATTTATGTATATTTAGTTTTGCATGATATTTGGTTAAATACTTGAATGATAAAATGATTGTGGTAAGTTATTGCTTGTGTTATTTCTATGAAATTATGCATGAATTTTTTTATGTTATTTTATTTTTTGTTTGAATTTTTAGAAAAATTTGTACGAGAACTTCGATTCTTACCCGTTTTCTTAAAACTGTTTTACAAGCATATATGCTTAGTGATGTCTTTGACTCACTGGCAGGAGACTGCGATGACTCGATTTGATATTCTAGATTCTTTGATTTTTTGATTGATTAATAAAGTTTAATTTATTACTTCAATTGATTTAATACATGAAATAATTTGTGGTTTGATATATTAAATGTGTGATGTGTTCCGGATCCTTGGGTGAGTTTTGCAAATATTTAAAAAAAAATCTAGTGTTTTTTTAGGGTCAATTGGGGTCGTTAAAAAAACCATTTTGTAGATAAAGACAACACTAATAATTGCCTTGTTTCACATAACATGTCTACGAGATCCCGTATATATAGTAAATTATTAATTGATACTTTGGTTTCCCTTACCTTAATTTATAGAGGTGATCTAGGGGCTCAAATAGTTGTCACACAGTGAATAGTTAGAAACTGTCACAAATGTGCTCACAAATATGAAATGATACAAATTAAGAATGTGGTTTTTACAAGCACAAGTAGGGATGGCAGTGGGGCGGGGGACAAGGTTTCCACCCCCGCCCCGCCTCAAAATTTTATCCTCCACCCCCGCCCCGCCTCCGCGGCGGGGATGGATTTTATCCTCCACCCCCGCCTCCATCCCCGTTTCATACCCTTCATCCCCGGTCCAAACGGGGATGAGGCGGGGCGGGGCGGGGAAAAGTGGTCGGGGTGGGGATGAGGCGGGGATCGTGGCGGGGCGGGGAAAAGTGCACATCCACCCCCGCCCCGCCTCCGCGGCGGGGATGGATTTTATCCTCCATCCCCGTTTCATACCCTTCATCTCCGGTCCAAACGGGGCGAGGCGGGGCGGGGCCCCGCTTTCCCCCGGTCCACTGCCATCCCTAAGCACAAGCAGACAAATACTCAATAAAATATTTAATATGCAAAATAAATTTATATGTTCTAATAATATAACATAGAAAATATTAAAAAAAATGTAAAGTATGTTAAAATCATGCGTTGTGTTGTGTCGTGTCTCCTAAAATGGTTAATGAAGGTTGAGTCCCTCGGTCAATTTTCTTCCCCATTTTGCCATTCGGGAACCATCATGAAATTTTGATGTTTTGTCAATTCATCATTCAAACCGGAACTCATTTTCATTGAACTCATAGGCGAAAAAAAAACATGGAGGGCGTGAAAGGGTAAGTCCTCGGAGTTTTATGCCAACATGAATAGAGACCGATGGAACAAAAAAAACAAGAAGATCAAGAAAACAGTGCTGTCACATACAAACACGTTAAGCACCAAAATAAACGCATCAAAAAAGGTACCTTGTTGTAACTGATCGGGTATGGTTTGGATATTCAACCATTTAAAGTACCATTTATTTGGATTCTGTAAGGTCTTCCATATTGGATTGGCTACATGGATGGATCTCGCTTGGGGTTTTAATATTGCATTTACAAGATCCAATTCTGATCGCTATTCGGATACGTGCAAAATTTCATTAAGAAAATAGCTAATCGGATCTGGATTTGGTAAAGGCCATCAAAGTAGCCAGATAGCACATGCAAAAAGAGAAAAGGGAAAATTGACACTTTATTCTTCTTTTCTTTCCTTACCCTTTTCTTTTTCTATTAATTTCCGAACTCACCTCTAATTTTCTACACGACATCAAGGATGATCCGAGGGCTGAGTCTTACCTGACCCGATAACATCAGGGTCTGGATCAGCTTAGTAAGTCCAAATTAGTTATTCAGGTTGGAAATGTTATTATCAACTGGTCCCAGACTGATCCATCCGTACACAAGCCATGCTCAAATTCTAAGCTGAGCTCTGACCAAATACAGTAGTACCTCAACGTTGGACCTGGGATTGGATCTATTGGGTCCAACCAAATTCCTATCGTAACAGCCCTAAATGCACACTAAGGCATTTGCCAAAACCCTAACGAGGCGTTTGTTTCATGCCCTCTTTTTTGAGGAGGGCGAAACTAACATCTGTTAAATGCCAAAAAAAAAGAAGCATTTTTCTTATCAACATGAGTTCACAACTCCCCTTATGGGAGCCCACAAGGGCTCTGCTCATCGAGTAGGGGCGACTTGTAAATGTCACAAAGTTAATGGGACGTCACGAGTTCGAAACTCGCAGGTGGCATCCCTTGTCACACTGTCAAAGCTGTGTAACTTTCCGTTGGGCAGGGAGAACCTCAAGGGTTCTACCAACTGGAGAGAACAGCCAAGTTTTTTTCCTTGGATTATAAAAAAAAAAAAACTCCTCTCATCAAGAAGCACCTTCCCTCTTTCATATTTCTTTCAAACAAAAGTGGGGAGTTTAAGAAAACATACCCCTAAAGTTAATAACAATACAGAAACCAAAAAGCCACTTCTTATCATTCTACCACCTCCTAGTTTGAGAAAAGAGGGTTTGCGTTATAAATAAAATCATGGGGCAATGCCTTTAGAAAGAAGGAAAAAAAAGGAAAAGAAAAGAAAAGAAAAGAAAAATAAAACCATGGGGGGGGGGGGGGCAATCTCATCTTTAAAATATTAGTGGCTTGTTTTATAAACTAAATAGGGCAAGGTATCATTTTCCAAAAGTTTTTAACGTGGCGGCCTGGTGGGCAGTGCTTATAAAACCCCTTCTTTTTTATCCACCGATGTCAGTGTATAATGATTTCAGCATTTGCCCATTTTTATAAACCCCAGAGGCTTTAGGGTTTATCAGATACCTAAATGGAGACGGTGGGTTCTTCTTCTTCCTCTACCACCCCAGCATCACCACCACCGCCATCATCCTCATCTCTCCCTTCTCTTCCTATCCCTCCCTCTCTCGCTCTGCAGAAGGAGAAGGATGCCCAGAAGAGGAAACTACCAACCCCACAAGAACTCGTGGCCATGTATGAGTCAGAGGGTCTGGACACCAAAGAAGCCTCCTTGAAGGTAATTCAAGATCTTCAGACCATTCTGTACAGAGTTACAGGGTCGGCAAGGAACAAGAAGGACAAATTCATGGTGGAGACGGCGAGGAAGCTCGATAACGTCAACACCCGCCTCGCCATTCTGGAGATGAAGGTCGATTCGAAGCCCGGGTTCGCGGAGACGCTGGCTATCGGGGTCGCCGCCGGCGGCGTTCTGCGGGGAATCGCGAGCGCCGCTCCTCATGTCGTTACAGCGTTTTCTCAGATGTGGTCCAGTGTTAGAAACTCTACCAGAACGTGATTTTTCCTCCCTCCACCGACCCCTCTTTCAAGAATTTTGTTATCTTTTTATGGTAAATTGTTGTTTATGAGAATTATGAGCTATGCCATATACAAAATTCTGCATCTATGTGTTCTTCATTTTGTTTTGTTGGTGTTAGGTTTTTGTGGTTATTGACAGAAGAAAATTTGTTGGTGTTGCTTACTTTGTTTTATGGCGAGGTGGATGGGAAGTTTGGGGTATTATCTTGTGGTTAGTAGCTTATAGCTCAATCTATGGAGGGGCTTTAAACTTGGTGTACTTTGCTTAATTGAACCCATGCTATAAAAAACAAGCTGTTGGTGAAGGTATGGAAATGGTTCTGTTCTTCACCTTATCTTATATTTGGCATTTAATTATATTCTGTGGGGTTGTCCTTTAGTCACTTATAGAGCAGGATATTGCCCACTCACTGTTGTTTGTTTTATCCACTTTCTGTAATGCGGGTGCATGAACTGAAAAGTTGGGGTTTTCAGGCATTTTACACCTGAAAAGTCACTAAAGCAAAAGGGCACTCCATTGCTGTTGCTCTTTTACAAAAACTTGACAATGTAGAACGAGATTTAATATGTAATCAATGCTTGTTTTATTGTCAGATATATCTCTGTATGGTTATTCTGTGTTGGTGAAATCAAAGGCAGATTTCATTTAAGGATCGAAATGCTTCTTGTGACGTACATTCTGCAGGAAATCAAGGTCTAAGTGTGGGATATAACTCAAGGAAGCACGCTCATCATGGAGAGGATTTCCCATGTTTTTTTGTTAAATTAACTGCTTACATTACTATATGAAATGCGTAATCAGAAATGTGGTTCCTCCTTGATTTAATCAAGCTAACATTCATCATTTGTTTTAAGGTTGTTTGAGTGAATATAATGTTAAAGCCAGCTGGTATTGAGCAAATACAGAATCCATCCGATCGCGATCGCTTGCGTATTAGACGGTGTTATCTGATGTTAAAACCTTCTGGATTAAATTCAATGGATTTATGTACCGGTGGATGGAACAGTGAAGGGTTACTTGCTTGGATTTTACTTAGAAGTAATTTTTTTTCCCTTTTTAATTGTCCCTTTTCTCAACCTCTTTCTGATGTTTTTTTTTTCCTTGGAAGAATACTTGATACAACTTGATACACTGTAATCAGATGCTGTGTGATCAAATGTTTATGTGTGTCTGCCATTAGTGCAAATTAATCCCTGAATAAGTTCCTTTTGTCTGTTCAACTTCTGCTCATTCTTCAATTCCATTTATTTGGAAGAAAATTTCCAGCTGTCTTGGTCTTATAAGAGAGAAACTGGGATTTTTTTATTATGAAGAATTACAATGGCTGTTCACTGAAGTGAAGCTAAAGTGATCGAACCCGATGTTCAGAAGTAGGGACTTGAATCATTACTTGATGTCGCTCATGCATTTGGTTCTCAAGTATTTTATATTTCATTTGGCCTGATCTGGGATTCATCCATCTTTAGCAAGCAGTGTGACTTCAGACAAGTCCATGAAGAGTACTTTTGGTTACAAACAAACCACCAAATGCTGCTGGTTATCTGGACTCAAGACTTGTTATATGTCACTTGGATTGGTTCATTGAGTTTCCTGATATTGTTTGAAAGTTGAAACCAAATCCCAGAGGAACCAGGGGTTTTCAAAACTGAAGTAGAAGATTGTATTCTAATAGTGGAGGAAAATGTAGAAGCTGTTGGAGTCTTTCAATAGGAAAATTTATTTTGGTTGATTGTTGATGAGGGTGTTCAGATGGAAGATAGACTTTGTTAAAATCCTACTGGTCATTCAATGATTTTATTTAAGATGACTAGATTTGTTTGGCTGAGAGCTTCCATCTAGTGCCCAACTGGATGAAGCTGCTATGCCATTAGAAGTCTAGTTGACTTACTAATGAAAATACCACAATTCTACTTGATTCAGACCAGTCAGGTTTACCAGGTGAGTGACCATGCCACTGAAGGCTCTCTGCTGTAGGAAAATCATCTAGTCCAAGGGATTCACATTCCTTTACATGCAAAATCAGGTCCCTTTGAATGTTAGAAATGACATTTAATTACTAAAAGATAAAAGAATCAAAGTTTTCTTTTTCAATATTCAGTTGCATACTGGCGGAACTTTGCCATAAGGCAACAGAATCTGAAGAAATTAGCTGAATCATTCTTCTTATCCCATCGGAAATAGTTGATCTGTAGAATGATGAGCTTCATTATAATGTTTCTGAATAATGAACAGGAAGATCTGGATTCCCTTTGCCAAAAAGAAACAGAGCTAGCTCGGAATAGAAGCTTACGTAATTATCATGGCAGTATGAATTATTGTTCCCGCCTTTTGTGTGCCCATACCCGTCACCCATATATATCATTGGAACTCCCTAATCAAGATAACGTACAAACTTACTGACAGAACCAGCCATAGAATTAAAGATTGTTAGGAGAACACATTTACCACCTTGCAGATGAAAGTTCTAAAAGTCTAGTTCACAAGCATTAATTCATTACCAATATACCAATTTAAGTAGGGCCAAACCTTCCTAATATTTGAATGTATTTAAAAAAAAATGACCTCATGAGTCATGACCAAAAAATAACTTGGACAATAGAACGGTATTGACAAGAATTTGTCCTAAGACCTATGCTTGCCTGGTTGATGAGAAGCCACGCTACTTCAGTCACTTGGAGGTCTTACAACCAAGCTAGTTCAACTTAGAAATAGGAGTACTGTGTACAAGTGAGCCAGGAAGAGGCCAAACTTATAACGACCCTAACTCATACCTATGAAAAAGTGATAATTTTTTTTAAACAAGTACAAAAATAATCCTTAAGACTCTGGGCCTTACAGTTAATCACAACCACCATCACCACAAGAGATCTTATACTCATCTTTCATACCAAACCAAATCAAACTAAACTTTATTTATTCAAATATAAAGAGTCTGAGACATAAGTAAATTAAAGTAAAGAAAGCAAAGAGAAATAGTCATGCTGTCCCAAGAATCTACCCTGCAGTCATGTAGTTCCCTTGTGACCCTTCTCAGAAGCAAGTCCTCCCCACTAGGCATTTGAGACTATGAAAAACAAAAAAAGTAGAGTGTCAGAATCCAAAGAATCATGCGTACGAATCCTTCAATGAATCAAACAAGTAAAAAAAATATAAATAAGATTCATGTAATGTTTTAGAGGGACATAAATATAACACATTCATAATTCAACTAATCATTCATGCAATAGAGAACAATTATTAAGCACGAGGAAACATTTAATAACAACAGAGATCACAATTTAAGCATTAAAACAATTAACATGTATTAAGGTACAACATCATGCATTCACCAATATATCATAGTTAAGAAAACAAGTAAATATGCATGATTTAATGCATAACAGGAATATGCATGATTTCAGTGCAATGCATTAATAAATTATTATTTTTTCTCAGAGTTTTTCTGTATATGCATGTCCCTATTAAATGCACACAATTTAAATTTCTCTTTTTAATTAATGTTGCCCGCGGATACTCAAAACGAGTAAGAATTTTCGAGGTTAAGTATGGTTTCCAGGATAACTTAGCACATAAGTTCACTACAAGAAAACTGTTAATTAGTGACGGAAATTTGCGATGGATATTTTCCGTCGCAAATTTGTGACAGATTAGCTAGAGAAAACTTTCTTCATGAATCTGTTGCTAAGTAGCGACAGATTAGCGATGAAAGTTGTTTCATCGCTAATCCGTCGCTAATTAGCGAAAGATTAACGACAACAATTTTTTCGTCGCTAATTCTCAATACAAGAAAACATTTTAGCGAGGGATTTAGCGAGGGAATTTTTTCGTCGCTAATCCGTCACTAATTAGCGACGGAAAAATTCCCTCGCTAAATCCCTCACTAATTTTCGATTTAAACCGAGCGCAGAATTTTCCCTCTCTCCCTGTTCGAAATTTAAATCGACCGCGCTCGATTTAAACCGACTTCGATGATGCAGAGTGATCGCCGTGCAAGTCAGTTAATGGTGGATGGCGATGATGCAGAGTGATCGCTGGATGACGGCGACGCCGGTTCATGGAGGACGACGACGTCGATTCATGGAGGACGGCGATGCCGGTTCACGAAGGACGCCGGAGAGCATGCCAGTTCACAAAGGACGGTGACGCCGGTTGACAAAGGACGACGACGCCGGTTCACGGAGGACGGCGATGCCGGTTCACGGAGGATGACGACGCCGGTTCACGGAGGACGGTGACGCCGTAGAGCACCGGTTCACGGAGGACGGTGATGCCGGTTCACGAAGGACGACGACGCTGGTTCACGGAGGACGGCGACGCCGAGAGCACCAGTTCACGGAGGACGATACAAGTCCGGCGATGAGGCAGAGCGATCATTCTGTGCAATGCCTGTCGGGCACGGTATAAGTCCAGCTTATTGCTGCCGGAATACCGCCCGACAGGGATCAAATTTTTTTTTTTTTAAAATTTAGCGACAGATTAGCGACGAATAATGTTCGTCGCTAAGCTGTAGCAAATTAGCGATGAAATTAACGAAAAACAAGTTTTTTCGCTAATTAGCGAGCAAAAATTCGCGATGGCCTCTATCCATCGCTAATTCGTCGCTAAACAGTTTAGCGACGGCTTAGCGACGGATAAGCGATGGATATAGTCTGTCGCTAATCAATGATTTTCTTGTAGTGGTTATATTTTATTACCGGGTTTCAAACTTAGCCCTCGACCGATATCCGAAATCAACACCATCTATCGAAACATTAAAAATCAACAACCAATGTCGGGACACTATAAAAATCAATAATTATAATGTCACTTTTCTTGATATACCAAAACAACAATTATGTCTACACACCACCCTCAGGAAAAGTGGCAAACTCTCCCTAAAATCGTGGCTAGGAAAAGAACCTCAATATCAAGTTCAGAGGCAATAACAACGCACACGAAGTTTTAGTATCCTCATGGTTTTCCCAAAACCGCAATATCCTAGATTTTCACACTAAAGAAGAGACATCAAGGAAACATAGATTACATTGTTCTTTAATTTCTTTTATCTTGTTATTAATTCATCTCTTTTAATTCGCAATTCAACATGCAAAATTAATAACATAAGCTTGCAAATCAGCATGCCAAGCTCTTCATGGGACCACAACTCGTGGCAACATGAAACGGTGCAATAAGAATAATAATATCACATTTGATTTTTACAATGCATTGAACAACTTAAACAAATAGCAACACATGCTTAAGACTCACACAACCCAAGATGATACATTTGATCATCAATGCATTCATATGCAAAATTCCTCAATTGCATGCCACTATGCATTACTTTCACATGCTTTTCAATGCACATTCATGTATGCAAACTTTTGAGATGTGCATGAAATAATAAAATTCATAAGCATATAGTTGAGTGCACACATATCCAAGTTAAATACATGCTTCAAAATCATTACACATATTAATGTCCAAAACATGATTTCATCTAATGCATGTATTCATGTCATATGCATGCTTTCACTCATGAATCTATTCACTTAGAACATGTGAATGCTTATGTGGACATGCATATGCAACATAATAAAAAATTTAGGAATTGCTCGTGCCCACAAGATACACATGTAATTAACATTGCATTTGCACAATAATTATGCATAGTAAATCAATCATAAGAACGTGAAATCAACTTCTAACATGCACTTAGCTGAAACATCAATCCGGGCGAAAACTGGAAATTTTAACGCCCTCAACACACCATTAAAATTCTTTTTTTTTACATGCCCTCGGCTGCCCACAAGGCTCGACAAATCAGGCCAACTGAACTAGATTCGGCTGGTCTGACAGCCAACACACAAAAAAAACTCTTTTTTTTTGTAAGAAGTTGCCAACACACGTCTGACTGGCTGGCCTTGATCCAGTCCAATCGGCTCAGCCTGGCAGGGCACAGAGTGGGCCTGCGCATCACCTGCCTTTGTGTAGAGAAAAGAGAGATAAAAGAAGGAGATTTGGGAGAGAGAAAGAAATTGGAAAAAATAAAAGAGAGACAAAATAGGGGGGTGTGAGCCCCTCGTCCCTTTATATAGCCATTAGATTAGGTCAAGGTCTGGGGCTAATCTCAACCCTTGATCTAATCTTGGCTTAGTTTCTAAATCCAATTGTATTTTACTTACCTTTTTTTTAATTCTTTATTTCATATTCTTTTTTTTTAAGCATAGTATATGATATATAGATACTATATACATATCATAGTATATTTATTATCATGTAATTAATTATATAATTAAGGGGGTAGGTCGTCCCCCAGGGGTAGGCCTCCCTTTCCTTTTTAAAATATTTTCAACTTGCTTGCTTGGCAAGCAAGTTGACTATATATTTTTTTGTCTATCTTTTTTCTTTTTCTTTTTTCCTTTCTTTTTTCTTTCATTGGTCCAGCCCTTGCTGGACCTTTCTAGAACCACCTAGGGTTTGTGCCACCCTTATGGGCTTAGTTTTTTTGAAAAAGGAAAGTTTTGACTTGTTTTTTTCTCTTTTAATTTCTTTTTGGTAAGTTTCAATTTTAGCTATTTTTAAAGTTTATTTTTCTTTATTATATTTTAAAGTTTAAATTAGGATGTCACATAGGATGAGATGACCCACCTATGGACTCCTACCATTTTATAAATATTTTGTTAATTATTTGAAATCTATTTCATAAAATTCTATTTTAATTCAAGATAAATTCAAATAAAATCTTTCATAAATAAAAATGCAAATTCACATGAAATATTAATAAATGAAATTTAAGTTAAGTCTATACCTAATTAAATTCCAATAATAAATTTTTTAATTTTATATAACTAAATTATTTATTTTAATTTACTCCTTAAGGCTAATTCAAATTTCTCAGAAATTATTTTCTAAAAAATTCAAACTCAGTGAGACCCTGGGTGTGTAGGGGTTATTTTCGAATATTTAATTTTTTTCTAAATCCTACAATCCCTCTAATACATTACGTACCTAAAATTTTATTTTTTTCACATAATAAGTAAAAAATAGAAAAATTCAAAAAAACGCCTAAAAAATTTATTGGTATTACAATTATCCTCAATGATTCCTTAGTTGAGATAAGAGAAAAAGTTTCATTATAATCAATTCCCTCTATCTATGTGAAACCCTTTGCAACGAGCCTAACATTGTACCTCTCTACTTGTCCGTTGGAATATGTCTTGGTCTTACAGACTCAATTAAAACCGATAAGTCTTACTCCATCAAAAAGATGTACAAAATCCCACACTTAGTCCTTTGCCATAGAGTGAAGCTATTGTTTAAGAGCATTGATCAAATATGTCGATCTTTTACTTTCAATGGCTTCTGCAAAGGTAAATGGATTATCATCAATGTTTATAAAACTATTGGGCTCTTTCAAATATACCACATAGTCTGGATGAATAGCAGATTTCTTGATCCTTGTAGACTTTCATTCAAGTACTACAAGTGGTTGAAAATGAACCTCTGCATCTTGTTGTATATCATCATCAACAACTTATTCAACTTAGAATTGATATTCATTAACCGGATTTTCTCTAGCATTATTCAAAGAGATAATAAAAAAAAATTGAACATTTTTCCTTTGCATGTATGGAACCTGAACCCTATATTTCCTTAAATTCAAAACTTTGAGATGCATCTTTCCCAATAGAACTATTTTTAAGAAATTTTGTTTTATCTATTTTTAATATCTGTGGCATATGAGATAAAGAATAAAATTTAAAGCCCTTTGATATTTTTGGATAGCCAATGAAAAATACATTAGTAATCCTACGATCAAAGACTTTTATATGTGGGTTATATAATTTAGCATCAGCTGAACATCCTTATATGTGCATATATGATGAAGAATGTTTTCTATTAGTCCATAGCTCATAAGTTATCTTTTGAACAACTTTCGTAAAAATTTTATTCAAAATATGCATTGTTGTCTTAAGAGCTTCACCTCATAAGGTCAAAGAAAGGTTTTAGTGATTTAATATCACTTGAATCATTTCTTTAAGCATACGGTTTCTTCTTTCAGCAACACTATTTTGGTAAGTACTACCAGACATGGTATACTGAGTTATAATACTATCATTTTTTAAAAACCGTGCTAATGGTCCTTCCTTTTATCTCATCTCAGTAAAACGACCATAATATTCGAGACCTCTATCAGACCTAACCATTTTAATAACTTCACTGACCTATTTCTCTACTTCTTTCTTGAAGTCCTTAAAAACCTGAAAGAGTTTAAATCTTTTAAATAATAAGTACATATACATATACCATGAGTAATCGTCTTTAAATGTGACAAAATATTTTTCACCCATGTAACACAGGGAAAAAAACTCAAATATCTATATGCACGATCTCTAATTTTTCATTGTTGTGTTTGACATCTTTCTTATATGTGTTAGACTGTTTAGCCTTTATGTAGTCAACACATGGTTCTGTATCTGTAAAATCAAGGGATCTAAGAATTTTTTCTTTTACAAGTTTTTAGACTCCCTCTTTCGAGATGTATCATAATCTTTGATGCCAAAGCAAATATGATTGATCCTCCTTTAGACCACGTTTATTGTCAATCATTGTGTTCTCAACGGAGTGAGATTCTCAAATTTGAAATTTGGTTTTCAAACGATACAAACTAGCACACATATATGTAGAACCTACAATAATAGAATTTTTAACAATAATAAGCTTGAAGTTTTCAAATTTAAAAAAAAAACCAAACTTATCAAGTTTTGAAATCGAAATAAGGTTCCAACTATAGGATAAAACATAAAATATATCAACTAAATCCAAAATAAATCCTGACTCCAACACAACTTTGCAGGTTCCAACGTTCTTGACATGCGAACATATATTATTTCCTGAGAAGATGTTTTTTTTATGCTCTGTTGGATTCTTTTTGTTTAAAAATTCCTGTAAAAAGTTGGCAATATATGTGCACCCTGACATTAGAATAAATCCACCAACTATGCAATAGAACATGGATTAAGTTGCACTAATTAAAAATGAATGACTTATTACCTTTAATTTTGAGCAAATTCTTATGTTTCAAGCCGTCTACCTTTTTATGTTCATTCTTCTTGCAAAAGAAATACTTTATAGAAGAACCTTCTGCCTAGAATTTGACTTTCACCTAAGAGTTTAAACTCTCTCCAGAGGTTTTCTTCTTATTATTCTTTTTAAATGAATTTTTCTTTTCCACCGGCCTATGTTTTTCCTAATGAGAGTTCATATGTGTACTCGGCGCCCTCTCACCCTTTAGCCTTTCTTCCTCTTTAACACACTTGGTCAAGAGATCATTAAAAGACTACTCATCGTTATTTGCATTGTAGGAAATCTTAAAGTGTTTATATTCAATAGACAACGAGGTCAAAATTAGATAGACCAAAAAAAAGTGTGAAATGGTAAACTTCATGGCTTTCAGTTAAGATGTACTATTTTTTATCTCTAAAATATGTTGTCGGATGTGACTATCACTGGAATATTTTATAGACACCAACTTCAACATCACTATACTAGCCTTAGCCTTATTAGAACTGATGAACTGAGTCTTAATGACTCCAAAAAATTCTTTCATTGTCCTGTAGTGAAGGATGATGCCTCAAATGTTCTTAGCCATTCAAGATTGTAAAAGCAATAAGCTAAGTCTATTTGAGCGCTCCCACTTCTCAGATATAACCTTTTGTTTGACTATACTCTGTTCTATAATAGTGGAAGGTTTGTCAATTTTAAGAGCCAAATCTAGGTCCATGTAACCCAGAGTGAATAATATTATTTTTTTCAATCCGAGAAATTAGATCCGTCTAACATGAGGATGTTACTAGAACCACCAATGATGAAATAACAAGGTACAACAAGAAATGAAAAAAAAAACCTTATAATTGCTCAAACAAGACTCATATTGAAAAGGTAAAAACTAAGATCTTTTATTATTTATCGTTTCTAAGACAAACATAATTGAGTCATTATCATTCTACTTTAATGAAAACAATAATACTCATAGTTGCATCTTCTCTTTAATTCACAAGAAATTGACATTAATTGGTGAAACTAGCAGATCATGTAACATGAGACAATTCAGCATTATACTTTTAGGTACGAACATGCTTCATGGGTAGGTATACACATCTACTATTACACCTAGTGTACATTTAAAATACAACGACCTACCTTTAGGTGGAATCATTATTTCATAAAGTTATACAAAATCATAATATCGAATCTTATCACGGTCTAAAAAATCCTCAATCAACACAACTCATATCACTTTGGTGATTGTAAGAGTCAGTCAATCACAATCTTTTATTGCAAACATATTCGTATTATAAAGCATGCTCATGCGAACTCCGCCTGTGTAGTTATACACTGCCGGTCCCAAGCCCGGATAAAGGAGGAGGGTTGCGGTAGGCCTGTGACAGCCAGCATAAAAACTGTCATATCCTATGAAAATGAACCAATATGAGAATTTCGTTGGGGCGTTCCCTACTGAGCGACGCGCTGTACTCTCTAGGCCCGGAGGCAGTGATAAATGTGCAAGGGTTGCTAGGTCGTCGCCCAGAAGCGACGCGTCACACCGGCGCCCGGGTGTGGTGTCAAATAGGCAAGGGTTCCCTCACTTTGTTGGACGGGTGGGGGTAAAGAAGTTAGTCCAAGACCATAAAATTAGGTTAGCCACTTGGAACATAGGGTCTTTAACTGGTAAGTTGGTAGAGTTAGTAGATGTTATGTGTAGGAGAAAGATTGATATTTTATGTCTTCAAGAGACCAAATGGGTAGGTGAGAAAGCTAAAGTGATAGAACCTTGGGGATATAAGATTTGGTATACATGAATAAATAGGAATAGGAATGGAGTAGGGATTGTTATGAGTCGTCAGTTTATAGATAATGTAGTTGAGGTCCGTAGGAAGGGTGATAGAATTTTACTTATTAAATTAGTATTAGGTACGGATATTATTAATATTATTAGTGTTTATGCACCTCAAGTAGGTTTAGATGATTCCATTAAGCATCAATTTTGGGAAGATTTAGATGGAGTAGTACAAGAGACATCTTATGGAGAAAAGCTTTTCATCGGCGGTGACCTTAATGGACATGTAGGCATTAGTAGGGATGGATTTGAGAATATCCATGGAGGCTATGGTATAGGAGAAAGAAATGAAAGTGGAGAAAGGATTTTAGATTTTTGTTTGTCCTATGATATGATCTTAGCAAACACTTGGTTTAGGAAGAGGGAGTCTCACCTAGTAACATTTAAAAGTGGGGTTAATACGAGTCAGATAGATTTTTTCCTACTTAGAAAGAGAGATAGGGGTTGTTGCATCGATTGTAAGGTTATACCAGGAGAAAGTGTAGCTACACAACATAGAGTCTTAATTTTAGATCTTAGAATTAGACAATGCCGCAAAAGGGATAGACATAGGATAGATCCTAGAATTAAGTGGTGGGCACTGAAAGGAGCTAAACAAGGAATGTTTGTAGAGCAGGTAGTTAAGGAAGTTGATTGGTGTCTCGAGGAGGATTCAGAATCAATGTGGAATAAGATAGCGGGTGGTATGAGAAAAGTAGCTAAGGAGGTATTGGGTGAGTCTAAAGGCGGTGCACCACTAGGTAAGGATACATCATGGTGGAACGAGGATGTCAAATTAGCTATTAAGGTTAAAAGAGAGTGTTATAGAAATCTAAGTAAGAGTCGTGATAATGAGAATTTGGAGAAGTATATGATAGCAAAGAAGGAAGCTAAAAAAGTTGTTCGAAACGCGAGTGCTAAGGTATATAAGGAGGTTTATGACAAGTTGGATACCAAAGAAGGCGAGAAGGATATTTATAGGCTTGCAAAGATGAGAGATAGGAAATCGAAGGATTTGGGTATGGTTAGATGTATCAAAGATGAAACGCAAAGGGTTTTAGTCAAAGATGAGGAGATTAAGGAGAGATGGAAAGATTATTTTGATAAGCTATTTAATGATAGTCATGCTCAAGATCTTGGAGACTTCTCCATTCCTTTTCATGAGATAAATCGTGACTTCATGCGCAAGATTCAAAAGAAAGAAATTGCAGAGGCTTTGAAGAAAATGAAATCAAGAAGGGCAGTTGGCCCAGATGGTATACCTATCGAGGCTTGGAAATGCTTTGGGAGAGAAAGGTTTAGAATGGTTGACAAATCTTTTTAACTTGATTTGGCGAACAAATAAGATGCCTAATGAGTGGAGGAAGAGTACTTTGGTGCCTTTATATAAGAATAAGGGTGATATACAAGATTGCACAAACTATCGTGGTATAAAACTCATGAGTCATACTATGAAACTTTGGGAGAGGGTGATTGAGTCTAGGTTGAGGAAGGTTGTCATGATATCGGAGAATCAATTTGGTTTTATGCCTGTAAGATCAACTATGGAAGCTATACATCTTCTTAGACAACTTATTGAAAGATATAGAGAGAGGAACAAAGATTTGCATATGGTTTTTATTGATTTAGAGAAGGCATACGATAGAGTACCTAGGGACGTTCTCTGGTGGACAATGATGAAGAAAGGTGTTTCTCTCAAGTACATTAGTATAATTAAAGATATGTATGAAGGAGTAGTAACCAATGTCCGCACTTGTGGAGGGGTGACAACCAATTTTCCGATAACGGTTGGGTTACATCAAGGATCTGCTTTAAGCCCTTTCCTATTTGCGATAGTGATGGATGAGCTTACGAGATCAATTCAAGAAAATGTACCGTGGTGTATGTTGTTTGCTGATGATATTGTTTTGATTGATGAGTCTAGAGCTGGGGTTAATGCTAAGTTAGAATTATGGAGACAGACATTGGAAGCTAGAGGTTTTAAGTTGAGTAAGAGTAAGACTGAATATATGGAATGTCGGTTTAGTAAGCAACGAAGTAGTGATGGGAGTGTAGTGAAGCTTGGTGAGCAAGATATACCGGTGAATGATTATTTCAAATATTTGGGATCCATCATTCAAAAGTATGGAGAAATTGATGGAGATGTAAATCATAGGATAAAGGTTGGGTGGATGAAATGGAAAAGTGCTACTGGAGTGCTGTGCGATCGTAGAATGCCATTGCGGTTGAAGGGAAAGTTTTATAGGACGACTATTAGACCCGCTTTACTATATGGTACGGAATGTTGGGCTACCAAGAGACATCATATTAAAAAAATGAGTGTAGCTGAGATGCGGATGCTTAGATGGATGTGTGGAAATACAATAAAAGATAAGATTCGGAACGAAGAGATACGTAAGAAGGTAGGTGTTGCACCCATTGAAAATAAGATGCGAGATAATCGTTTACGGTGGTTTGGACATATTCGGCGAAGGCCTAATGATGCTCCAGTTAGAAGGTTGGAGAAATGGGAAAATATATTAGTTAAAAGAGGTCGGGGTAGGCCTAGGAAGACTTGGATGGAGATGATAGGAAAGGATATGAATGCTTTGAACCTCACCGAGGACATGGCGTTGGATAGAAATGATTGGAGGAAAAGGATTCATGTGGAAGACCCAAAATGAATTTCTTTTTTGGTTCATATCGCTGACCCCAATTGTTTTGGGATGAAGGCGTAGTTGTTGTTGTTGTTGTTGTTGAAAGCATGCTCATGCACACATGATAATGCATGTATATTCATAACAAAATATATATTATATCAATAACAAACATAAATTCATGCTTCAACTTATATGTATAAATAAATTTTGATGAAAACATATAATAAATGTCATGAATTTAATCATAATTCATGCTTAAAATATCATGCATAACTTAAATAACATAAAATGCATGTATTAGACATGCAAAAGTCATACTTTCATAATAATAAACACATATAAAATAAAAAAAATGACAAAAAACATGCTCTTATGGTTAAACACGGGGTCCTCATGCTGGAACCAATATAAAAATAGTTTGAACTGGTCTGAATCACCCTGAACCGGTCAACCAAGGGCATGAACCGATCATGAAACAATCAAACCAGTCTGAAACATGTGCAAAAGCTCATAAATCCCTAAAACTGAATGAGAAAAATCCTTGTCCTTTCAGAGATTCATGAAAACAGGGTTTCTATATTCAGGAACTGATGAAAAACTGATAAGAATCAGTCAAAAATGACTCTGAACTAGTCTCGAAATGCCTCGTATTGATCACAAAACCGGTTAAGTCTTTAAATGTTTAAATAGTACATGGACCTTATTTTGGACCTGGTCTAATTTAATCCAAATTCATATTTAGTTCCAATGTATCCCAGGCCGAATCTCCCTGGTTTGGATCTAGACCCTTTTACTATCGGATCACGAGTTGGATCCCACGATCTGGATCCAAATATGATTCAAACAAGATACAGTTCAGATCCAAGAAAATGACCCAATCCAAACCCAGACCCACTCCGGATAGGATTCGAGAACCCCGATATCCTAAATGGGTCAGGATCCAGTCCTTACCCGATCCATTCGATTCCATAATGGATCTGGTTCATGGATCGGGGCCGACTCGGGATGTGACGGCGACCAATCCACTCAAAACAGGTTTGGATCAGGCATTCAATCGGGTTGGGATACCCGATCTGACCCGGATCTGGGCACCCAATAAGGCCCGATGGACTTCAGTTTTTGAGAAACCGAATGCTCCCAATAAGGCCCGATGGCCTTCAGTTTCTGTGAAACCGAACGCCATAGCTAGCGTCCACCATGAAACTCCCCCTCCCCCCCCTCATTTCAGCTTATGGCCATCGACACCGGCAGTTCCACCAGCGATGACGACCGTCTCCCCCCGGCGCCAACAACCCTCTGAAAATGCCGATGAGGGTAAGGGGAAAAGGATTTTTTTTAATATGCATGCATCGTCGGGGGCTGTCATCGCCACTGGCGACGGTCAGTCGACGTCTTCCACCGCCATCTGCTGGTGGTTGCAATGGCCTATAGCCAACAAAAAACAAAAAAATTCCCCCTTTTTTGTGTTTTTTGCATTTGCCATCGGCTGCTTCTATCACCGGTGGCCGGTCACTGTAGTCAACGGTGATGGTCAGTCGACAACGACAATCACCATCATATATCACTGTCTGCCGACGATTCCAGCCACTGACAGCCGCTACTGCGGTTGCCTCTGGTTGCGGGTACCGATGCAGCCATCGATGGCGTATCATTGTCGACGACGATCGACTTACGTTGGGACATCGTCCGCTTGGAGAACGACAACAACCATCTACCTGAAAGTTGATGGTGGAGGGTTGTGAAACAAACGGGATTTCACCCCATCCCTGCGATCCCCTTGGCCACGGTGGCCACTGCTAACGGCCATCGTTCCTCCTGAATGTCACTGGTAGGGTAAAAGGCAGGCCACTGCGAATTGTGGTGGGGGCTGCCAGCAAGGGCTACCTAAAAAAATAAGTCGAAAAAAAGATATTCTGATAAGGGCGGCAATAACATCAGTGCACCACAATAGAATGTGAGGAGTGAGCCCCTAACCCAATGTTGACGTTCTAAAAACCATAATCGGGATATTAAAAGCAAGAACACTTACTGGTAGCCGCCATGGACAAAAAGAGTGTTGGTGCAGGTGCACAACGTTTTCCTCAGCCTATCAACGCTCATGATGAACCCAGGTCACCCAAGTCGACGATGAGAAAGACGCTGAACCCAAATAATTAAGAGAAAGATGACACATTATTTACACTCATCAAGCAACCATGCCTTAATTTAATTTATAGTGGAAGGAGTGGGGGTCACATACATGGCATTCATGTATATAAATCCTTCACATGTTATATTAAATGTGAACTCTTCACATTCAAGTAACCCCCTCCCCACTAATGCCTTCATTAGTGTCTTGTGTCAAACCAGATCAAGTTTAACAAATAGTTTTTTTCAGTGAGACAACATGCCTTCTTAGTTCTGAGATTCAAACTAAGGTACTAGTGCACTGCTCTAGTTCATTGCGGTGGGTAGTCTGGTATTACCATCTACTCAACTTACCAGCCCCCCTCGGCTTGTTTGGTAGGAGCAGCTAGTGCACGTCACCTTGTATTGGGATGTTGCAAGTTCAAATCTCAATGGTATCGTCGTATAACTGGTAGGGTCTGCCTAACCCCATAAAAAAAAAGCTACAACTGGCTATCATCGTCTTCTTTGTCCCTTAATAACACAACCTTAGACATAAATCATAAACAATAATGTAAGTACAATAATAATCAAAATTAAATAAAACCATTTTATGTGCTTCTGGCCTTCTCCACTTGCAACTTCCTCTTGTTTGGAAACACATGAAATGGTAGATGGCTTCTTGTTCTGTGCAAAATGATTTAAAACAAACCTCCTTAAAACCAAGCATTTGTCTGCTACATTCATCCCATTCTCTATATATCCCATGCTTTCGTCCTCCAAAGATCACATCAAACTTTTTCACGAGCCATGCAACTGCAAATAACAAATAGGCGAAAACACACACACATTAAATTAGGTTCTGGTGCTATAGTGTGAATAGATTGCATACTAGTATCAATCAAAGGGAATTTTTTCATAAAACAAGAGTCCATTCACCTTCAAAATACCTGATCATATAACTTTTTATTAAAAGAAAATGCACAACCAAAAGCTAAATTCTTGATTTATCGATTTGATATCATAAAATAGAAAAAACACAAGTAGAAAAAGTGAGAACCTATTAGGACAAATACAAGTAATATCACAATAAATTGGAAATGAAAAGTAAGTATAGCATTTTAGATGGCTGGCCTTCTTTGATCATTTGGTAGATAAAACATTTTAGCTTTAAGGTCATCAATTTGTGGCTAGTAACTTTTGAAGTGATCATTGATCCAACATTTTGTTTTAGGTGCCCCTTCCATTTTTTTGAGTTAGATGAAACTGGTTCTTACTTAGGTCAGAAAACACATATATTTCTGACCCAACACCTCCCCACTGTGACAAAAATAGGGATTTTATCCGACATCGGAACAAAATCAATTCCGTTTAACAGCATTTGTAAGCCGATAAATCCGATTATAATCTGATGCAGATATGGTTTTGATTTTTTTGCTACTTAGTCCGACAATTATCCGAAATGTAAAAAAGGCGGATCTGGTATTGGCTTTTCACCATCCGTATCCTAATCATTTTATCCATTGTACAATTAGTCGAATATGGTATCGTCCACATCCAATCCGAATTGGAACCGTATACATCCCTAAACCCAGGTCCATGTGAGCAGCTTCCGGGTCAGAATCGGGTAAATCGAACAGAACAGAACTCGAGAGGAGGGCAGCAGTCCACAAGATCCATCAAGAACCATCAACCATCTGGAGTTCTGGACAGCTTCGGTATTTTCACCAAAGGCATGAGCTTTCATGTCTTTTCCTCAACCGGAAAGGTCGGGGCGAAAGAATGCCGGAACCGTACTTCAACACGCTATTAAAAACGGCAGAATCTCAAGGACCAAAATAAGTAAATGTCGAGAACACAACACCTCTTCTCTCCTCTTTTGGCCAAAATATTTTAATAGGGAGGTGCTATCCCATGTAGCCAAGCTGAAGGCCCGGGTTCGAATCCTTATGAGACATGGGCTTAAGAGATATCTGGAAGCCTAACCCCCGCTTGCCAATCAAAACAAAAAGAACAAACTGGCAAGAAATTGAAAAAATGTCATAAATCTTGCATTTTCTGGCAAAATCTTGGCAATAAAAAAAATAAATAAAAAAATAAAAAATTATTTTTTATAAGAAAAATATTAATAGAAATTATTTAAAAATAAAAATACATGAATTTTTCATGATAAATAGCCATTTAAAACATAAATATCGCATTTAAATCACGGTATTCATGTTTTTTTCACAAATCTCATGATATTTTGAAAATCGCGAGAGAAATTGGCGTTTTAAACTTTCAGGCAATTTCTTGCGATATTATCGCAAGATTTTCATAAATCTCGCGATATTTGTCACTGTGTTCCGCAGCAGTGAAATTCACGAAAGGAGGTGCTTTTGTACATTTAAACTTCCCTCTAAGGGTAACATTTTTTTTGATGATCTATGCTTGGCTCAAAATACTAGCATGAGCCGTAACCATAGTTACCCAAAGCTTCTTGTTACATGAGAAACCTCTCTTTCAAAGTAGGAAACTGCTCGCTGCTTTATAAACTTGATTCCTTTTAATAGGAAACATGTTTCCTTATTGTTTTATAATTTGATTTTCTTTGGCCTTCTTAGGCCCGTTTGTGTGCCACGGAAAACGCTCCTTAGGGATCTCAACTGGTTGGCTTTGATTGACCATACTTGAACCAGATTTTCGGGTATGGTATGGGATTTGGACTCAGGTCTAATCGAGTCCACTGTAATAAAAACCATACATGAATCCGATAAAAACTTTTTTTTTTTTGAAAGGCAAGCTGGGGTTACAGATGCCCCACGTGGCAGAGGGATTCCATCCTGGGCCTTCAGATGGACACAAGATCCAATAAGAAATACACAAAACCAAACCCGATAAAACCATAATTTTTATCAGTTTTACATTGAAAAACTGTGGGTCTTAATCGAAACTCGGTTCGGGTCTGGGTTTAGTATAAAATTTCACAAACTACACTCGGGTCCATATATTAATCAACCCTATAGGGTTTGATTCGGGTTGGGTCCGAGAGTGGGGGAATAAGGTCTCCATCCCCGCCTCGTCTCAAAATCCTGCCCTCCATCACCGTCTCATATCCTCAGTCACCGATCCAAACGGGTGAGGGGGGGGCAGAACTGGGCTGTAGCCCAGTCCTGCCTATAGGCCCAGTTAAAAAAAAAAAAAAAATTTAAAAGCCCAGTCCTAGCCCAGAAGTGGAACGGTCATTTTTCTTAGTTACCAACTATAAAAGAGTAAATCATCATACAATCTGTCCCCAATATCAAACTTCTAAACCGGGCCAAACCTAAGACACCTCCGTGAGAAGCCTAAATCTATGAAATAACCAAAACAAAAACAAAAAACATAGTTATATTAAAGAATAAATGGATGAAAAAAGAAGCTGCACATCCTCATTCTTAAACCATCCTGGAGAAAAAGAAAAGAAAACAGTGAACTTCCAAGTTTGGCAAATGTGCAAAATGATGAAAACCAAACAACCGAAACAAAATCAGAATCACCACCACCATCAAAACAGAGACAGAATCTTCAATATTAACTATTCGTTACAGGTCGAAGATAAAAAGAAGAAAACTACATCTCATTGAATCCTCAAAATACTGGATTCATGGATGGTACATTGCTCTCTGCATCCCAAAAAAGAAAAAGAACAAGAAAAAAGAGAAGAAGAGGAAAAAGAAAACCCATTATAGTTTTCTCTTCACTTCTCTGCTTCTTGAAACAAAATCCCAACAAAAGGGATGAGAGGAAGGAAGCGTCAAGCCCTGGTCTTCTGAAGCAAGGGGGGTGTGGAAGCCATTGTCACGAGTAGAAGAGGGTTGGTTGCAGGGCCCCCCATCGGCGAGCAACTGGAAGGCGTTCTCGAGGGGGAGGCCGGCGAAGGCCTTCTCATTCTTGTGGAGCGCGCGCAGGAGGCCCCCGAAGAAGCCGACGTCGCAGGGCAGGGCGAGGGCGCCGCTGTTCTGGTACCCGAACTCCTCCTCCGACTGTTTCAGCAGCGCCGCGAACACCGGCAGGTTCAGGTAGCGCGTGGGTATGACGAAGCGGCGCCGCTCCGCCCCGACGTACACGGCCAGGCATCCGGCCGGAATCCGGCGGGAGATGCGCTTGTCTTGCTGTTGGTGGTCGCCGTCGTAGTTGTCGTCGTCGTCAGAGGAGGAGGAGTGACGCCTGAACTTGGGGGGAATGGTGCATGAGGGGTTGGGGGTTGGGGCGGTGAGGGTGATGCTCCGCCACTTCTTCAGCATCTGCTTTAGCAGGACGATCTGCCGGATCCTGTCGATTTTCTTGCCGGATGGACTCGACATTGGTGGATGAGAGGTAGCAGAAAACGAGAGGCCACCACGCAGAGAGAGAGAAGGGGGCTTCTGGGGATGTTCTTTTGCAGTTATGTAGGGTAATGGCAGTAAGAGAGAGAGAGACAGAAAGTTGGGGCGTAGACGGCTAGACTCGAGAGAGAGAGAGAGAGAGAGAAGATGAGTTCTGACAGAGCTTTAGAGAGAGAAAATGGAGGTCGGTTACTCAGAGAGAGAGAGAACAACGGAGAGTTGGTTTACATTGTAGGCGGTGAAACAGACTTGGCTTTAATAGAGCTTTTGAGAGAAAGAGATGGCTTTAATTGATAGAGATTGAGAGAGAGAGGCGTACTGTGGTGGAACTGTACAAAGATTAAAAGAGTCATCAGACATGTTCTATTCTGCAAGAAGACAAGGAGATATCTTTGTTGAAATAAGGAAATCATTGTGAAAAAGTAAGCGAGCAGGAGCTCTTCAACATAGGGGGAAATTTGTTTGTAGGATGTTGCTTGCTATTTACGCTTCATGGTTTATGGTTAGTGGAAACTTAAACTCTTAAAAGGGTTTATGGTTAATGAATGAATCGGTGTTAAGAGCCATGGGCAAGTCATTGCCTTACCGAGCAAGATGACAGATGACCAGAAACTAATTCTTAGAACTGACGGCCTATCACAAGTACTAACTTCTCACGCTTTAATGCATTTGATGCCTCAAGGGAAGTCGAAAGTACTGGTGTCTGTCATTCACTATGTGATCGTTTACTTGTTTCCTTTTAAGCTCCTCTTATTAAATGCAGTTTGGTGGGAATTGATTTCACTGCTTAGAGAGGTTTTATCTTTCATATGGACTTGATCAGTGGAATTTGAACTCTAAACCTCTTTAGCGACACTCAGTATTACTTATTTACATAAAAAATACATTATTTTAAAGCTTGAAACAGTAGAATGTTAACTGTAGACCAATTGCTTGCAAGCCAAACACTTCGACTGTTTATTTTACATTGTATTATACGATACAAAATATATATCAAGAGTATTTTTTACTACTCCATGAGCTTCTACGAGCCAACCCAAGCTGAATATCAGTTTATTGTAGTTACCTTGTCGGGCTTATTTTACAAGTTTAAACGAGCTCTTCGCAATTCCAGAACGGGCCGAGCCACGAGTGACTGATCTCATTTTTCTAAACCTATCAGTGAACATTTGCTGTAACTATGTCAAAAACAAGTACTGAGTGCAAGTGCTGCAAGTTGATCAATCAGCTGAACTAAAATAGCACGATCGGATGTCTATTATTTGCAACTACCGTTCATCAATAACTTATAAGTATCCATATTGGTTACTTACCAACGAGTCACTAGAATATAACTGAAAATGAGAACTAGAAATATGAGCATTTCTAACACTTTTTCGCAAATTCAACTCTGTAGATGTGCTTGGTATGGTGAATTTGCTAGGAATCAACCATTGGATAGTGCATTTTG
This sequence comes from Nuphar pumila, assembly GCF_984573655.1. NCBI lineage: Eukaryota > Viridiplantae > Streptophyta > Magnoliopsida > Nymphaeales > Nymphaeaceae > Nuphar > Nuphar pumila. Next base: position 7,028,226 of record NC_143254.1, on the reverse strand, counting down.
GATGAAAATGTGATTGTTGAATGCTTGAATATTTATGAATATTATAAGTCATTGATTTTAAACCTTAAAAGAAAAAATTGTTTATGCATGGAAATTGGATGATTCAAGATCGGGTTCTTATAAAACCAATCTTGTAGATCATATCAGTATGGTTAGATTCAAGAGAAAAAAACAAAAAATCTGTGAAAATCATGATTCACATTAGTTCTTATATTTTCAGTTCTCATATTACAGTGACTCGCTTTCCATTCTATTGTCGATGAAATGTTTTTTAATAGGGTAATCATTTCCAGAATAAGCAGCCAGATAGGCTGACTTGAAAGAGTCAACAAAAACATTTTCCAGTGAATGACACAAGAAACCTAACATGCCCTTATTTTTTAGCAATTATATATATATATATATATATATATATATATATATATATATATATATATATATATATATATATTACTCAGAGAAACCGCCCCAAGCACAAAGACCTCTCAGTGACGTAAAACTCTCCGAGGACTTACCCCTCAACCCCTGAAAATGGCCAGACTCAAGTATGGAACCCTTTGACGTGAAGGATGCATTTATATCTAGCCAATGATTTGAGCTATCATGCTTCTTTTAACATGTATAATACATAAATTCTATACATGCTATCCAGCCAGATGAGCCTATACGAGCCGAGCTGAGACGAACACCCCTTTTCATGTTCAATTCGGCTATCTATAATGAACCAGCTCGACTTTGGCTCGCTATCCAAACAAACCAAATGCCAACAAGCTTGAGACGAGCAAAAGCGAGCCGAGCCAGGAGCTGCTCGGTTCATTTCTCAGCCGTAATCACAAAGATGATTTTCATGACTTATGTTCAGGCTTGATTCACCATCTCATTCTTGAGTTATATATTAAGCTCGACCTCAGCCCGTTTGTTTCATGTAGTTTTCATGCATTTATTTATTTTGTAAATAAGCTAGTTTGGGTTTGGCTCAACAGGTTTAAAATCTAAATTCTATTATTTTCGACTGCGAGAAAAAATATTTTTTTCCCAAATGAGTTTAGCTCATGCCTCGCTCATTTAGCTCAGGCTATTCACGAGCTCATGCTTGGCTCGGCTCCACACAACAAATGAGCCGAGCTTGAACACCTTCTGTTCGGTTAGTTGGCTAGTATGTCAGCCCTAATTATAACACACAAATCTTTCTTGCATCCAAATCCTTGACGGCACGTTTGTGTATCACAGAAAGTGAGCTGCTTTATGTGAAAACACATTGACAGCCATGCATTTTCTTAGGGCCCGCAGTGACAACACAAACAGCGGAATCCACCATTTCTGCAGAAAACCCTTGACCGGCATGCCAAAATACACGCTGGACGTGAGCTTTCCGCAGAAACGGTTTCTGTGGGGGAGGGGTCCGATTCCATTTCCGCGGCAGACGTTTACACATCCTTGACATGCAAACGCCCCTGAAGGCAATGTAGCAACTGGTTGCTTTCTGATTCCCTTTAATAAATTTTGTTGATCAATCGTGAATGAAAGAGCATACTTTTTGTACTTATTGTTTTGGACTGAACTATAATGTACATCTGAGAATAACCCTCAAGTTTTTTTTTTCCCTTTATATGGCTTGAATAAGCTTAGCCTCTTAGGCGATAAAGGGTCTTGATACCGACTACACTATAACCAGCCTTTTGTGAGCTATCAGGCATTTATTCCTCTCACACTAGGTTGTGAATGTTGCTAACCCTCTTTACCTTGTAATAAATTTGGTCTTTGCTTTTTTAAGGGGCATGACCTTTTAATTAGGCCAAGTTCGTTCATGTAAATTTCATAAAAAATAAGGCCTTCACAGCCAAGGAAAACTAAAGGTAGATTGTAATTTTAGTTTTTCCAAGAAAAATCTTGAGAAAATATAAGTTTTAAATTTAAAATATATAAAAGTAACAAAAACTTTATATATATATATATATATATATATATATATATATATATCCTGTTCTTAATCTTAATCTTAATTTTAATATCTTAATGTCTTACTCTTAATCTTAATCTTAATTTTAATTTTAATATCTCGGGCCGAACATGCTCGGTTCAGCTTGTTTCCCAGCCCTAGCAACCTCAACCAACCTACAACATTACATTATAATGATAGAGACAAGTGGATCTTGACTATGTTGGCATAAACCGAAATGTAAAAAACAAAAATACATACCATTAGCCACCATAGTAAAAATGAACGAAAGGAGCGTCGATGCCGGTGTTTGACGTTCTCCTCAGCCTATTGATGCCCATGACGAGCTCAGGCCATCAAGTCTATGGTGAGCAGGACCTTGAACCCAATGCAAGAAAGAAAGTATGTTGGTGGAACTCATCATGCAACCATGCCTCAATTTATGGTGAAAGGAGAGTGGGGGTTACATACATAACATTCGGGCGCAGATTAGGTCATGCTGAATATGAGCGTTTTTGCGCATGCGGACATCGTGGCCGTCTTTTTGCATTTTGGATGAATGCCATATGGTTTTGTTGACTTTTGAGCTTTTTAAAATGCAAACCGGATGTCCATGATGTCAGCATGAGCAAAAACACTCGTGTTCAGCATGACCTGATCAGCTTCCATAGCATTCATCTATGTGAACCCTTCACATGCCATATTGAGGTAACCCCTCCCTACTAACTCCCCACTGATGCCTTGATCAGTTCCTTGTGTCAAACTGGGTCACACAAGGTTGGACCCGATCTGAAATGTCTAATAGTTTCCTCATGCGGTCAAGTTCTAATAAAAAAAAATCACAACAAAGTTGAGAAAATTGTTTGGAATAAGAAGAAAAGATTCTGATTTTTGTATTTTTGTCTAAAAGTTTCCGATTTTCTTTTCCATGATTCCAAATGCGTCGTATTCATCACGTTGATTCAACAATTTGGCATTTACTACGCCTGGTCTTATGTTTGGCGTTAAATAAACGTTTGCTGCTTCTTTTTTTAATTTTAGGACCTATCAGCAAATTTGGCCACACTATATGACTTTAGAAAAACCAGTTTGGGGTCTCTCATTATTCGGTAGTCAACTTGGAATTTGGATGCTTCAATTTTTTTCTAAACTTTTACATATTTAAACATAAAATTCCTTAAAAAATATACTTAACCTGTTCAAAAAACTGAAAGAAAAGAAGGTAAACAAACAAAAAGACATAATTTACATGAATTTTTTGCTGGATCCAACTTAATCCTTCATTATTGCCCTAGTTCCATATGTAATTTGGTATGGAGACCCGGATTTAAAATTTCATGCCTATACGTGTGTTACACGGTCATAGGCCCATTGCTCACTTTTCCTTGAGTGCATCACTTCTTTTGGAGTAGGCCCCACTCACCTATTGTGGTACTTATGTAATTGGGATTTGTTTACACGCAAACTGAGACCTAAGGCAACTTTCCCATTTTGAAAAGCATTATATCTTGATGCATTGTGTTCAAAGACTGGCCAAGTACGTTAAACCCAATTTAGACCATCTCCACCAAACTCAACTTAATCGGGACACTTGTTGTACGCATTCGAAAGATTCATTTTTAAAATTTTCTCATTTTTATTCTAATATTTTCATTTTATTTTTAAAATCACCAGGATTTTATTGATGTTTTACCAAAAAATACTTGGAAGATAACCACGCAGTTCGCCTAGTCTTTCACTGGCATTGGATTGTGACAACAGAAAAGCTAGAGACGTTGGCTCAAGCAGCAGCACTCTCTGGTCATCCTCTCACACTTCTAACTGTAGTTACAAACTTTTAAATATAGTTACCAACAACTCATATATATATATATATAAAGAGAGAGAGACAAATGAACATATTAAGAGCCTCATTTCTCATTATGTCCCATTCTGCCCCATGGTTTTGAAGTGTTTTATGATAGATCTGAACAGTTAGATGTGTTTAGCATGCTCGATTTAGTGAGAATTGACTCTTGGATCATATTTTTTTGATGAAAAAAAACATGTTTTTATGAGCTATAAAAAATTGGTACCTTCATAGCCATTGATTTTAGATCACCAGAAAAACCTGTATATTAGTGATCCGAAAACCGGTTTCCACTTAGTATTGACCCCATTATTTATTTCATATACTGAAACTGTGTTCTATGCATTAAATCTTGTAAGTATGGCAAGTTCGATCTATGCATGGGGTGCATGATCGAATAGCATAAATTTATGGGTGTTGACCCAACTTATTACTTGTTGTGTTAAATTTATGCTATTCATAATTTAATTTATATTTTTGCATATGTGATGCATAATATGTATAATTAAATAACAAAAAATTTATGAGTATTTATGTAAGTACAACTATTGATGGGATATTGCTTAGTATATACGTTTATTGCGTGAAAGATACATTAACATTGACTCATACTACTGAGGTCGAGCAAGTGGGTCAAATATGAACATGTGTCTGTATCAATCTTGTGAGAATTGTGGTCTCGTTAGACATGTACTATGGTTGTTTCATTAGGTCAAATGTGAACCATTCTCCTACCACAACGGTTTAAAGCGACTTTGCACTCTAATACACATGATGGAGTTTAAGTTACAACTATATGATGATGGTACCGATGAATGACATGGTGACAGGCTGACGTATCCTAGACTCTGTTGCTAGTTTCTTATTTTTTTTATCAATAAAATATAAAAAATATAAATTATGTGAATGAACACTCTGAAAGAGACTTGAGTACCCATAGTTGGCCGGGCGTGGTACCCTGGGTTACATAATGAAATTTAACTTTGTTGTTTACAAATATTGCATTGATTACAAAAGAAAGTTAATAAAAAAAAATACTCATGCATGAGGTAAGTCATGACATGTCTACATAATTGTAGACATAAACTGTTTATGAGTATGCTCATATATTTAATTTGGTATCTGCATAATTGTATGCTTGAAGTATATGTAAGTATGATTATATGCTTAAATAAGATAAATGTTTAACTGCTTGCATATATTGATATGCGAGCGTAAGTTTACAGCCGAATGACCTATGTGCATAACTGTATGTACGAATACATGTACGTATGATTATATGTTTGCATTTTATGTGTACTTATGCATAAAGATATGTGTAAAGTTGTATGCTTTATTTACACATAGATGATTGCATAAGGTTATATGCCTAAGTACTCATAAATGAATGCATGTATTGTATATTTTATATATGCATGAGAGTGTACTTGAATGGTTTACTTGTCAAAACCTAGTATGGACCCGTAGAATTATGTTGAGACATGATGTGTCTCACACTCCATGTCTTTTCTCTTTTCATCTTCGCGGGAATAGGCGGACAAGTGTCGAGGGATACGAGGATATATGTGTTGGACTAAATTGTATTGTTTCTTTTTGTGTTTTGTGTACAATCTCTAAAATTTCAATTATAACATAATTTAAATCTTTTTGTGATGTTTGAATTGTTATGGTCTGATTTTAACTCTGTGATGTGCCTGAGTTTGAAGATAGTTTTGAATTGGTTCAAAAAAGTCTTTCGTTGTGTTTAAAAAAAGAATTCTCTAGTAAAGATGAGGCATTACACTTATCATTAACTTCACCAGTATGTTTACAAATTTGATTGTTTTCACTATATGTATCTTGAATATTTGAATTAATTTAATTCTTATTAACTTATTGAATATTTGTTACTTATTAGTAATCATTAGTATATATTTTTTAGTAAATTGGTGAAAGACATAAAATTTATTAAATATATTTTATATTTTTCATTTTGAATGAGTTGTGCTTTTTTACTATTTATAAAATATTTATGGCATCTTTTATAGATTTTTTGAAAGATTAACTAATTAATTGACTATTTATTTATTGGATGTTTGTGTTCCTTTTTCGCATCTTGTTGAATGCATTTCAAGATAAAAATTTGTGCTTGGTCACACTACATTATTCATGAAGGGTATTTTCTTTGGTCTTTATATCAAACAAAATTAAATTTTGGAGTATATAGGCATGTTATTATAACACTTTATATTTGAATTAATTCAATTCTTATTCACTCATTAAGTACTTGTTAATTGTTAGTAATCATTAGTTTATAATTTTTATTAAATTGATGAAAAACATAAAATTTATTAAATATGTTTGATGTTTCTCTTCATTTTGACTGATTGCATTTTTTTCTAACCATTTATAAAACATTTATGATGTCTTTATTAGATTTTTTCAAAGATTAACTAATTAATTGACTATTTATTTGTACGATGTTTGTGTTTCTTTAACATATCTTGTTGAATGCATTTCAAGATCGAAACTTGAGCTTGATCACACTGAATTATTCATCGAAGGTACTTTTTTTGGTCTTTATATCAAACAAAGCTAAATTTTAGATTATACAAAAGTTATTGTGGTACCATGTAGGTTTTCAATAAATTTTCTTATTACTCAAAACATATTGTTTAGTTTTACCCAAGATTCCTACTTATTAATATGATACTATTAATTTTTTATTGAAATCCGAATTCAATTAAAACCAGAATCCGATTAGGTGCAAATATCAGGTTTTGAATTAGTAGGATCCGGATTCAGTTCTATCTTTTTCATCCAACTTTGAAATCGAATCTAAATCTGATTATGTCAGATTTGGTAATGCCTATATCCGCCCGTAGATGTCCCTACGTAACCCTGTGTGTGAACGTGCAAGGCAGATTCCCCTTTTCATTCAAACGACAAAAGCAGACGGCACAAGCTTCTAGAAAAGTGCTAAGATGGGATTTTTGGGTAAATGAAATGACCTAAGTATCCCTGTCCCTGGTGTTTCTAGTTACATCTTTTAGGTTATGTTTGGGAGCCTTGAGTTGAAGGTTGTGTTGTAGTTTCTGCTATGCTCTCTTACTCTCTTACAGTTAGAAAGCAATGGTATCGCAGAAACGATGCATTTGAGAGTTTGAGACTGGTGTTGAGAGACCCAACACCACATTTCAACACCTTTTTTTTTTTTTGAAAGACAAGCACTGCCACCACTTATAATTCACAAGTACCACTAGGGTTTGAACCTGCAACGTCCCAACACACCGACAGCTTTTAGCAACCACGCGGAGCCCATTGCAAAGCTCCCAAACGTAGCCTTAATCGTTTTGTGTAAATCACAAACAGACTCACAATTTATCAGCTCTATAAAAGGTATAACTTTTTTTATTACTGCACTTGACCACTTATGTCCGGTAGTCTTGTTTCAACGACACTACAATCACAAATAGAGTCGATGATCACTGTTTAATGACTATAGCTACAAGTAGGGGTGGCAATCGTGTCAGGTTGGTGGGTCAGAACACCTCAACACGAACCCGACCCGTTTATTAAACGGGTCGAATGTGGCAAACACAAACACAATTCATTTATTAAACGGGTAACCCGACCCGACACAGTTAACCCGTTTAATAAACGGGTCGGGTCAACCCAACACGATTACACGACACGGCGACCCGTTTATTAAATGGGTCGACCCGATAACACGGGTTACGGGTTGACGAGTTCGTGTAAATGGGTTGTGGGTTAGTGTAAACGGGTTGACCCACCCACCTAACCCGTTTATTAAACGGGTCAAACGGGTTGGCGGGTTGTCATACTTCTAACACGAACCTGACCCGTTTAATAAACGGTTTAGGCGGGTCGACCCATTTACGACACAAACCCATTTAAGCCAAACATGGCTAAGAAGCGGGTTGGCGGGTCGTGTCAAATTTTGCCACCCCTAGCTACAAGTCTGATTGTCGAGATTTTCTTGACAAAGGAAAATCTAAAGATAAATTAAAAAAAAATGTTTTTACTCCAAAAAACATTGAGAAAATATGGGCATATTTAAATTTAAAATATATAAAAGTACGAGAAAACATTGAAAATATAAAAATATATATAACTGCAAACATTACATTAATAACATGATAATATCATGATAACATCAGGTGATATTTTGAAAATATCGTGGCCTTTAAAGATGAATCATTCCAAAAATGACAGATATTTGTGACTGATTAAAATGCCTTCAACATTTGTTTTTTTAATGCAGTAACATGAATTCTTTTTTTTATTGAGAAAGCTGGAGTTAGTCAGACCCCTACCAGTTATACAACCATACCATTTGGGGTTCGAACTTGCAACGTCCCAACACAAGGTGACGTGCAGTAACTGCTCCTGCCAGACTAGCTGATCCCCAGTTGGTAATACCACGTTCAAAATTGTGTGAGTGCTTTTTATTTTGTGTGGTTTAACAAGTCTGATATCTTCATAAATATATCTTTTTAAAGCACTTCAGAATAAGTATGACAGAGCAATGGCAACACGATATGATCGTGGGGTAGTTTCTCTGAGTAAAAATAAAAAATACAAAAAGCATTTTAGAGTATGAGACCATATTGTGTGCAACTAGGGGTGGCAATCGGGTCGGGTTGGCGGGTCAGCATACCTCAACCCGAACCTGACCCGTTCATTAAGTGGGTCGGCTGTGGCAAACACTAACCCGACCCATTTAATAAACAGGTAACCCGACATGACCTGCCAACCCGTTTAATAAATGGGTTGGGTCGGGAAAACAGGTTGGCAGGTAGCAGGCAGGTTAACGGGTTGGCGGGTTGGTGGGTCAGGTTGACGGGTCGGATTAGCAGGTTGCTGGGTTGATCCGCCCGCCTAACCCGTTTATTAAACGGGTCAGCCGGGTTGGCATACCCCCAACCCGAACCCGACCAGTTTAATAAATGGGTTAGGCGGGTCGACCCGTTTATTAAACGGGTTGAACCTGCCTAAGAGGCAGGTTTTGCCACCCCTATGTGCAACCCTCTTTTATTTTTTTAAGGAGTATCGGGTGATGGGTGCAATGTGATCGCACACTTTTGGTGTACTATTGCTCCTGATTGCTCATTACTTTTAGGATTCACCAGTCAATTGTGGGGTTCAATATAAGATGGTGGGTGACCGGGTGTAGCAGCACACTTAAAGTGTGCAATAACATTGCACCTGATCACAATTTCATTTTCTTTTAGGAAGGTATTTAAAAACACATTAACAAAAATAGGTGTAGAAGTTTAAAATGATGGAAAGCTAACTGTGCCTCTTTAAGTATCTGAAAAAACAGTAACTTTTTCTTTTTGTCATCTTTTTTTCTTGGGAGGGAGGACCTTTTGACTAATTTTTGGGAAGAAAGATTGAAAAAGCTGAGGACACAACTTTCTAGTGAAAAAGATCAGGTGCAACCGTGCAATATGACTGCACAAATATTTGCGCATTAAGCACCTGATCACCCTCCATCTTGGGGACAGACCCTGTCAGTTGTGGAGACCAAGGCTTGATGGAGGGCAATCAGGTGCTTAATGCACAAATTTTGTGCCACACCCGATCCAGGCAATCCGGACTCAACTTCCTATCTCCAACGTACTTTGAGAAGCCAAACTCGGGATAAGGAATTAAGGATAAGGTGACCCGGCTTTCCACCCTGGTTAAGGACGGTGGTCCATCTTAAAGATGGATGTGGACCTGCTCCTAGGATCCACTTCTAGTGCTTCAAATGTGGACCTACCTAGCTTTGGTCAGTTGGGTTTACTGGATCTGTTTAGGATCCACTTAAAGATTGGTTGGGCTTTGTATGGGCTCCCTAATAACTGAATTCAATGGTGAATAATGAATAATGATGAGACTAAATTGGAACTTTTCCTTAAAAATAAATAAATAAAAGGAGACAGATAATTGAAAATAATTACTATCCAAGTATGAACAGGACCACTCTTTTTATTAAGGTTTACATAAAATGAAAACCATGAAAAACAAAGTATTAATTACTTGAGTTGATTGACTGATGTAACTTTCATATACTTTTAGCTACTTTTAAATTAAAAAAAGAAAAGAAAATATGTATTTTGATCTTATAAGATGTACCATTAAATCCAAGGATAATTCATGATTGAGAAAATTTGATTAATCTAAGTAAAAACTTTGGTGTGAATTGACAAACTCTCAAACTTTTGGCCTACATGAATTAGGCCCAAAAGTTTGTGGGTATTTGAAAATTTCTTTTTATTATGTAACATGAGAGGGAGAGAAGAAGTTATAAATGAGAACTTATGAAGTTTTGAAAAAATACAATATGCCATGTAAATGATACTTCATTTTTTATTGAAAACTTTCATACAAATGCCTATGCAAAAATTTAATTAATTTCTCAACTCACATGACAAGAATATCAATTAATAAAAAATTATAAAGCATCAAACTTTTTGCACACCGATGCCCTTGCTTCTGCCCTTATAATATTTAAGATAAGTCTCATAATTTTTGTAAAAATTTGCTACTTGTTTGATTTTTTAACTAAGACATCCTTGCTTAAGAATCCCTTAATCCAAATCCAGTTTGATAAAATTCATTCTTCATCCAGCCCCAAATCTCCGTGTCTGCATCAAAGGCATCTTCCAATTATACCAGGCCTGAAACTTGATCCCCCTCTGCCTTAAGGTGCGAACCCACTATGCCTTGTGGGACCCACGATTGCGGTTATTCCCAGTCAAAGGATTCTGACATGCAGCCATCAATGCCTGTACGTCCAGGCAGCCGCAAATGGGGAGTACTACGGTCAGCATCATGCACCCGGTGAAAGGCCCTCTACTGGACAGCCGTACGTCCTACCCTCTGTGAGAGATGAGTCATGATCAGGTGCCATCACATGGCACAATTTGAGTGTGCCTCTGCACCTGGCTGCCCTTAACAGCCGACCAACCACCCCCTACCTTGATCGTTGACTGTTGACCTGGTTCAGGACAGTTTTGATCTATTTCCGACCCGACCTTTTACTTTACTGTTGTAGTCCTTTAAAGGTACCTTCTTTAGGTTAATCGTTTGGGCATTCATGGCTAACCGTTTGGTCTTATTTAAGACCTTTTATAATGGCTGAGGCCTATATAATCCCCAGCCTCTCTCTTGAGCTATGCTTTCTCTCTCTAAGAGTTGGTTTAACTCTCTCTCTCTTCTTATTTTTGTCAAAGTACTTTTATGATTCATATCGGGTTGTTGTGTTGTTTATGATCTAACTCCAGCTGCAGTTAGAATTCATATTGGCTTGCAATTCAGATCTAAGATTCATACCCGCTTATAATCTGGATCCATACTCACTTGCATACAAGATTCATGCTCATATATCAACCCAAGATTCATGACCAATTCAAGCTTACATCTAGCCTACATCAACCTTGCTTAGTCAAGAGATTGTTTAAGGTAGTTCGTGTTGAGGTTATCAGTTTCATTCAGTGAAGGGTGTAAACTGATTTTAGCAAGAAAATGAAAGCTCGGTTATATTCGGTGAGCATAGTTGCACGAGTACCCATTGTACCGAAGACTTGACACTATAAAAAAAATGTGGATTAGCGACGTACGCTATCCGTCGCTAAACTGTTTAGTGACGGATTGACGACAGATTAATGATGGATAACGTCCGTTGCATAATCCTGATCGCTAATTAGCGACCAAATTTATTTGTCGCTACTTCCGTTGCTAATTTGCGATGGATTAGCAACGAACATGATCCATCGCGAGTCTGTCGCGATTTTAAATTAGCGACGAATAATATCCGTCGTGAGTACGTCGCTAAATTTAAAAAAAAATTGCTTCCTGTCGGGCGGTATTTCGGCAACAATAGGCTGGACTTGTACCGCACCACACATGTGTTGCACCCGAGCTGCCCGGCCTGCCACTGTAGGGTCTTTTGCATAGAATCGGTACGCTCTCCAGCGCGCGCTCCAGCGCCCTCCCAACCTGGTTCCCTGCTTTTTCAGCCCGGCCCACCATTGCGGGGTCTTCTGCACAACGCAGGAGAGTGCACCTCTGAACCAGTGGACTCTCATGCACGCTCTCCGACGCCCTCTCGACCTCGTTCCCCGCTTGTCCAGCCCAGCCCGCCACTGTGGGGTGTTCTGCACAATGCAGTGGCTGCACCTCTGAACCAACGCGCTCTCCGGCGCCCTCCCGACCTGGTTCTCTTGCTTGTCCATTGACCTGAAACCAGAACCTCCAACAAAATCGTTAGGCTGGGAACGAAAAGCCATGCTTGGAAAAGAAAACCACTTATTGGACCGAAGAGGTCGGGTCAGCCTGGTCCTCCAGTGCCGACGGGCGACTCTAACTCCTCTTCTTCCTCGCGTTCCCCCGCCATGAAGTCGTCCTCGTTCGAGAAGTCAAGGATGCCCTCCACGAAGTAGTTGATTTAAATTTCGCACAGGGAGAGAGGGAAAATTTTGTGCGTTAGATGAGTTGATTTAAATTGTCCGCACTTGTAGAGGGGTGACAACCAATTTTCCTATAACGGTTGGGTTACATCAAGGATCTGCTTTAAGCCCTTTCCTATTTGCTATAGTGATGGATGAGCTTACGAGATCAATTCAAGAAAATGTGTCATGGTGTATGTTGTTTGCTGATGATATTGTTTTGATTGATGAGTTTAGAGTTAGAGTTAATGCGAAGTTAGAATTATGGAGACAAACATTAGAAGCAAGAGGTTTTAAGTTGAGTAAGAGTGAGACAGAATATATGAAATGTCGGTTTAGTAAGCAACAAAGTAGTGATGGGAGTGTAGTGAAGCTTGGTGAGCAAGAAATACCGGTAGATGATTGTTTCAAATATTTGGGATCTATCATTCAAAAGTATGGAGAAATTGATGGGGATGTAAATCATAAGATAAAGGTTGGGTGGATGAAATGGAAAAGTGCAACTAGAGTGTTGTGCGATCGTAGAATGCCATTGCAATTGAAGAGAAAGTTTTATAGGACGACATATAGGCCCGCTTTACTATATGATACAGAATGTTGGGCTGCCAAGAGACATCATATTCAAAAAATGAATGTAGCTGAGATGTGTATGCTTAGATGGATGTGTGGAAATACAATAAAGGATAAGATTCAGAACGAAGAGATACATAAGAAGATAAGTGTTACATCCATTGAAAATAAGATGAAAGAGAATCGTTTGCAGTGGTTTGGACATATTCGGCGAAGGCCTAATGATGCTCCAGTTAGAAGGATGGAGAAATGAGAAAATATATTAGTTAAAAGAGGTCGGGTAGGCCTAAGAAGACTTGGATGGAGATGATAGGAAATGATATGAATGCTTTGTACCTCACCGAGGACATGACATTGGATAGAAATGATTAAAGGAGAAGGATTCATGTGGAAGACCCAGAATGATTTTCTTTTTTGGTTCATATAGCCGACCCCAATTGTTTTGGGATGAAGGCGTAGCTGTTATTGTTGTTGTTGTATTTTGAAAATCTCTCGAGAAATTGCCGTTTCAAACTTTCAGGCAATTACAAGATTTTCATAAATCTCGCAATATTTGTCACTATGAATATCTTAGCAATTCAAATAGAACTCAGCCCAACTCAAACCATATTCAAAGACTATTCCCTGGCATATCTGTAAAGGAATGTTCAAGAGAAATGCATTCTGTGAAGCCAAAAATAACATAAACGAGCATAATATTGAGAAAATAACAAAAATCAGGAAAATGATTGAGGATGGGGAACAAGACGAGTCACTCGTAGTTTGGATCATGTTTTGGCTTGTAAAGAGCTCGTGCAAACTCATGAAATGGACTCGACAAGCCGAACACAAACAAGGAGTGTTCAGCTCGGCTTGGCTCGTTAACCCGTAATAAATATATTATGTATATATTTCATATCATAGAGTGTAGATGATTGAAGTGCTTGACTTGCAAACAATAAGTTGAGAGTTCAAATCATGTTGCTTACAAATTTGAAACAATGGATCTACTTTGTAAATAATTTTATTAAATAAACCTTGTAGATCAAATCCATAGGGTCAGATCTACAAAAGAATCTAAAAAAAATTGAAAAGAAGGTGATTTCTAATCAATAGATCCATACCTTCATTCGCACTAAATATTAACCCCCTCTCTCTCTCTCTTTATATATATATATATATATATATATATATATATATATATATATATATATATATATATATATATATATATATATATGAAAAATATTTGTTACTAATGAAGGTAAGAAACTAATGTGCTATAAATCATAGGTGAAAGTTGCATTGACTCAATCTAACCACATAGATGTTTTCAGCATGATTTATTTGCCAAGGATAAGTCTTGGATCGTTCTTTTTCTGAGGTAAAAATGAGATTTTTGAATTATAAAATGTTGGTGCATTATGGACAGCTGATTTTTGGACCCCTTTAAAAACCTAGTTATTTGACATAATAACATTATTCAAAACAAATTTCTTACTAAACAATCCACATAGATCACGTCTATAACATTTGATCTACAAAAAAATAGGAATTTTTGAAGAAAATAATTCCTTACCTTCATTAGTAGCCAATATATATATATATATATATATATATAGAGAGAGAGAGAGAGAGAGAGAGAGAGAGAGAGAGACTACCCACTAAAGACCATGCCAACCCTATCCATTGGAAAATTTTGGTATTTTTTTAAATTTCTGACCATATATATGTGTTCAACATGATTGATCTACTAGAAATCGACACTTGGATTATGAATTTTGGATATAAAAATTGGTAGTTGAAGCCTCAAAAATTTATAAAAATTGTACAGGTTGATTTTTGAAACTTATAAAAGCTATCCGTGCATTGGAATCAAACGCTCCAAGAACCGACTCTTATAAAAACAAGCATATAAATCACATCAGTATGGTTGGAATTTTAAAAAAAATAACATAAATCTAATAAAACATGTAAAGTGTTTGATGATGGTCGGATGACTATCTGCCGCTGATCTGCATGATCAGCAGCAAAAAAAACATAAATTTTTTTTTATCAAAAAAAGGTTTTTAGCGGCGGCCGGAACCCGCCGCTAAAGACCAAAAAATCAAAAAACGAAAAAGAAAAAAATGCAGAATTGGACGTGCATTGTGCATCCGAGGATTGGGCGTTCGATAATAGGTCTCTCTCTCTCTCTCTCTCTCTCTCTATATATATATATATATATATATATATATATATAGAGCGCGCGCGCGAGAGAGATATATATATATATAGAGAGAGAGAGAGAGAGAGAGAGAGAGAGAAACTGCATTGGCCTTAATTAGGTCCCTATGACAACCTACCATGATCAAGGATTGGGCGTTCAGATTTGAGTTATTTTTCTGAAATCTAACCATGCCGATTAGTTTGGCATGGTCGATTCGCTAAGAAATGATACTTGGGTCATGTTTTTTTGATAAAAAACATATTTTTTATGCCTTGAATATTTATGATATTCATAAAATTTTTACATCCTCGATTTTCAAACCTTATAAAAACTTACCTGCTCGTCGGAATCGAATGATGCAAGAGTCCATTCCTATAAAATGAAATACATAGAACACATCTGTACAGTCAAATTCAAGAAAAACATAAAAAATAACAGGCAGCTACTCTCTAATATATATGAGAAGGAAGTAACTGCCTACAACCTTAAGTGCTCAGATGCCTTTGACATGGTCAATTTGCTAGGAAATGATACTTGAATCATGTTTTTTTCGACATTTAGTGTACCTAATGTATTGCTGGATCCAAACCGAAGATACCTTATGTATTCCCGAATCCTAGATGAGTCAGATTGGGTTCAAATTTTCCTTGGCACATTGACATAGAATGCATCGACTTGCAAAAAAGAATCCCCAACTCTTAATTTGGCATTCTGTGTTGCACATTCTCAAGACGTTGGGATCCCACAGAGACTGACCACGCTTTTCGAAGTTTGTGTTTGTCATCCATTGTTGCCACAAGACTCTCAAACTTGGGGTGAGAACATTCAACATTCTCTCATCTTCCTTTTATTTTTCTTCGCGTTTCCCACATTTTCCTAGTTATTGTTTTGGTATTTGGGAGCATTGACGGGAAAGTCTTTTCTCACCTTATTTATTTCAGTTTTTGGAGAGAGGAAAGGTACGCCAAGCTAGAGGAAGGCAAAAAGTCTGTGAAGAAAATAGATTATGCATGTTACCCTCACCAAAAAGGAGGAGAATGACGCATATTTGTGGGAGCAAGGCCCCATGCTTCCAAGCAAGGTTGTTAAATGCGATGAGGCGAAGCGAGGCGTTGAGCCTGCGCTTCGCCTCTGAGGCGTACGCCTCTCACAACATGAGACTCTTCAAGTATCCGTGGTAAACGAGCCTTGGAAAGCTGAAACCCCGATAATACGTATTCGACTGCATCAGAACGACCTTTGTTTAATGATCAGATTTGGAAAGCTGAAACCCCATCTGCAAATAATCAGATTTTTTTTTATATATTTACCTTAGGCGCATCACTGCAATGCCTCAGTACCTTGAGCGTGCGCTTCGCCTCTGAGGCGTACGCTTCAGGTACTGAGGAGTACGCCTCTCACAACACTGCTTCCAAGTTTGAAAACAAAAAGAAACATTCAAAAGAAAAACCCAAAATTCCAAAACTCCAACAAAAATGTCTTCAGGAGCTCATAGCTCAAGCTATATATGAGCCTAGATGAGGGGTGGTAGCAAGGGGGGAAGGGGCGGGTTGGGGCTCAGGTCCCCCCAATAATTTGACAGCTTCAATGAAAAGTTGGGTCTTGAAATATTTTTTTCCAAGAAAAATTTTACCCCCCCCCCCCCCCCCCCCAAACGTTTGGGTTTCATGCGCACATCAATTAATACAGATTTGGATCTAATTAAATATAAACGTACGCATTTGAAATATACAGTGGTGTGGTTGTCGTTGCTGGCTTACTGAAGAGCATACTTTGACTCATTGATTTGACGAACAAACTTCAATTTTTAATCATCAAGTTTTAGTATGATATGCGGATTACTCTTTTTACCAATGTAAAGAACGCATGAGATCATCAAACATACCTAAACTAATTAATGCATGCCCTCTAGTAAGTAAAATATAAAAAAAAAATCCATTTTTTTTATGGGGAAAACCACGACTAAAATACCGACATGTTCAATGTCATGTTTAAGTCAGAATGTTATTGATGATAATGTTATTGTGATTTTTCCAGGATATGCAAGTCTGCCTTCGTGCACACACTAAGTGAGATGGCTGTTGCTTGACTGCAACCAATAAGATGTCTGAAAAGGAGTAGAACTGCAGAGAGAGGGAGCAAGATGGTGCCTATAGTGCACGGATGAGCCAGATGAAGCAGAAGTTCAGAGAGAGAGAGAGAGAGATCAACGTTATTAAGGCATGGGATCAACAAAAAGTTGAGCCCGCGAAAACAAAAAACAACGGACAAAAAAAAAAAGAGCCAAAAGCACGAAGGCAAAATATAAAAATAAAAGAACACAGAGATCAGCTAGGGTCTTGAGGAAGAGAAGGCAGCTGAAGGGGGTGGATAACATGTGAAAAGAGACACAAAATTACATACACATCGGCCAAAATGCAGTAGACGAGCTTATTGAAAGCAACCAGAATTTGATCGCAGTGTTACGAGTCATCCACAGAGAGAGAGAGAGAGAGTCCCCAAGAGAGAGAGAGAGAGTCCCCACCTTTTTTGCAATGACATGATGCAATCGATCAAGAGTAAGAAGTCTCACTTCACAGGCCAAAAAGACTACCCAATTGGCTCGAGGCTAACATCTATCTAGATGCTTGGTTTTATAGAAACTGACTCTCAGATCATCCGATGTATAAGACGGATCTTTTAAGGCTTGAACATCAACGGTTTAGAATTTTCGTAAATATTCAAGCATGCAAAATCACATTTCTTCATTTGATTACGATGATCCAATTGTAGATTTCAAGCAAATGGATCACGTCTGCAGTGTTAGATTTGCAAAAAATCATATGAAAATCTCGGTTTATACTAGTTTACATGTTTTGCTGATATACATATATTCCTGTAGTGTATAGTACATATTTAACAAAACGGGCTTAAGATTGAGCTTGAGGTTGGCTTGTATACGCTATTGAATACACATATAATAATGTAGTTGGCTTGTTCTGGTGAAATAATATTGAGTAGACCATAAGGGCTTGGATGTCAGTGACCCAGTCACCCCACCCTGGGTTTACCTTGCAGGGAGGCGGGCCTATTAAGTGACCCGGTTCTCGGCGAGGGTTCCTTGTCATCAGAAAAGTAGTGCGGCATTGTGATAATATATATTGGTGCAGATATTATCTAAAAATCTGTTGCTAAGTAACAGCGGCCATCTATGCCAAGAGAACATCTTTGGGGAGACTTTGGATAAATTGCAGTGTACCTGCAAGCTGTGGCATCTGATAGGGTGCACTGAACTTCATTTGAAGCATTGGAAGAACAGAGATGCTCTACTGGCTAGGACTATATATTATCTAACAGTCAAAGCAAATATCTGGTTAGACAGAATCCAATGATAATGGATTAACTAAACAGCTTGGATAGGGGTGCCAACGGTCCAGTTTGACCCCGACCTGACCGTAACAAACCCTATAGGTAGGGATCGACAATGGGCGAACCAGGCTGACCCGGCCCGGTTAGTAGACGAGCTTGACTGGGTTTTTGATGGGATAGGCCTGGTCAAGCCCAACCCATTGACCAATCAGGGTGGGACCAGGTCCAATACAAAACTAACGGTCAGCTCGTTTGACCCATGGGCCTAATTCAGGTCGGGTTGGGTCAGTTACAAATTATCTTGTATCCACATATTTCACATTCATTTCTTTCAATGCATAGTTTTTTTTAGTAAAATTTTGAAAAATACAAAAAAAGATATTTGGAACTCAAGATAAATCCAATTTCTTAAACACATACTTGACTGTGTGTGTGTGTGTGTAAAGTTCACGGGCCAGCCCGTTATCCCGCAGGCTGGCCCAACCCAGCCCGATATGATCTTGTCGGTTTAGGTTGGGCCTTCTTTAAAATACTAGGCCCAAGCCCGACCTGTTCGGGTTGGGCTATGGGCTACCCAGGGGACGCCCAGTCCATTGTCCAGCCCTACCTATAGGGTCAGGGTCTGGTAATAAAAAAGGAGGTCCAATTAGAAATCAGATTGGACCCAAAAGGTCCTATCAGTATATGGAGCTGGGTATGGTTTATAAAAATTTCATATCAGACCCGGGTCTGACCTGAGTTTGATTAAAACCCATGGATTTTCAATACAAAAAGGATAAAAATAATATTTTACTGGGTATGGACTGGGTCTGGTTCTTGTAATCCTCATCAATCCGTATGATTTTTCATACAGCAGACCCAATAGGAGTCCGGACCCGATACCAGCACCTCAAAAACATATCCAAATTCGGGCTCACCTGGTTCTGAACCAGATCTGACCCATTCAAACCCCTAAGCTTAGGTCATCCGGACTAATCATGCAATGCATATATAGGGAAACATTGCATGGACCCCAAGGTAACTGGATTGCGAGCCCTAGTGAAAATGGGGCCATGTGATTGGCTTGAGACATCATTGGATCCTCTCTCGGGATTGAAAAGGGATGAAGGGTCTATCAGAAAAAGTTTGATAACAACCTCACCACATGTTGGGGGCAAGGGGTAAGCCCATAGACTTTTACATTGTCAGGACAAGTGCGGTAATTATGCAGGCAAAGCCAACAAGGCTAGGTCTCTGATCCTGGGGATGGTTTCTTCTTGTAAATATAAAAAAAAAACCTCACTTGCATGTTCCCATAACTATCTTCTCTTTTTTAGCTGACATCACCGCCAAGGAACCATTTTTCACATCAAAAGATCTCTTTTTAACATGATTCAAAAGGTTGTTTTCTACTAAACCAAACTTATACATCACATCCACATCTAGAGGGTCAAATGTAAAAAAAAATATTTAAAAAAATACCGTATTTTGGGTTAGGGGTTCCTTAACCCTTAGTTTGAACTCATAGAAAAAGATTGTTTTGAGCAAATCTAACCCTATGGATGTGTTCCAGCATGGTCAAAATAGTAGGAATAAACCTTTGATCATATTTTTTGAAGTAAAAATATGATATTTTTGAGGATTAAAACTTTCAAATGTTGTAGGCCATTGATTTTTTAACCCAAAAAAATCTCACATACACATCACAAAAACATGATCCAATGATTGTTTTCTATTAAACCAATATAAAGATCACATATAGAGGGCCAAGTTTTCAAAAAAAAAAATGAACATATTACTGTTTTCACTAGGGATCACTTAGCAAACCTCACCTCATATATATATATATATATATATATATATATATATATATATATATATATATATATATATATATATATATATATTGCCATTATAGGTAAATCGGACTTCACCGATGTGTTCAGCATGGTCAAAATAATAAGAACGGATTTTTTTTTTATAGGCAAGCTTGAGTTAAGCAGCCCCCATTACTTATACAACTGTGCCATTGGGCTTTGAACTTACAACGTTCCAACACAAGGTGGCAATTCAAGTCCAAGGGCCTGTTTCTCCTAAACCAAACATGTAGATAGTAATTTGGAGGGCCAAATGTGCATAAAAAAATAAAAAACTTAAGCATTTAAAGTTTTTCACCAAATAGTTCCTTATTCATAAAGGTGGCAAATATTATCTCATATATATATATATATATATAACTGAAATATGTTTATCGGTATGAATCAAGATTTTCATAGGTTTTTTACATTTTTTTTGAAAATTTCAATGTACGGCTGTGATCCAGATGCTTGGTTTTATAGAAACAGACTCTTGGATTATCCAATTACGATGTATAAGAAGAATCTTTTAAGGGTTGAAAATCAATGGCTTAAATTTTTTATAAATATTCAAGCATAAAAGATGATCCAACAATTGATTTCTAACAAATGGACCATGCCAATGCATCTAAAGAGTTAGATTTACAAACAAAAATTTTATAAAAATCTCGATTCATACCAACAAACATATTTGGTTGGTAAACATATTTCAGTTTCCCTATATATATATATATATATATATATATATATATATATATATATATATATAAAGAGAGCAAAATGAATCGTGTGCATACCAACAAACATATTTGGTTGATATATGGTTCTCTCTCTCTCTCTCTCTCTATATATATATATATATATATATATATATATATAGCCATCGTAAGACAGGCACATGCAGGGCAAGGTCGCAGCAATTGGGAAGAGTTGCGTCTTTTACGGTAGATCGATAGATATATGAAATACGATTTTTTTGAAGATTTCCCCCGTAAAGAATCTTGTGCACCGTGATGTACGGATGAGCATGCACATGGCTTATAGCGAACATCACTTGGCATGCCAAAAGCTAAAGTTATCAACCAACATGTTCCAAAGAAAAACAAATCAACCAACATGACCAACCCCCTCAACAACACAAAAAAAATGGAAAACAGATGGTAACAGGTAAAAAAACAAGAACATAAGCTGCCCTATCAATTATATCTATGCTTGTTTCAAAGTTTTGATTTCTCCCTTCAACTTGTTTATGGTTTTCTTCTCTTGCACAAGGAGAGAGAGAGAGAGAGAGAGAGAGAGAGAGAGAGAGAGAGAGAGAGCACCATATACCGACCAACACCAATGATGATCATGATCAACTGCACATTGGCTTGTGATGTGAATGAGACCGAGGCAGCCCAGCAATAGCATCAGCCTGAGACCCGCAAGACACTCCCACCTCCTCACCCTTTGAGTCATCATCCTTCACAAAGAAGCCATCGCCATCATCTTCTTCCACCACCTTCAGTACCTTCTCAAACACATCAGTATCACAAGGAATCCTCAGCACCCCTTCATTTTGGAACCCAAACTCTTCCTCTGCCTCCTTCAGCAGATCAAAAAAGGCATAGTGGCTGAGGTAGTCTGTGGGGACGACAAACCTCTTCATCTCCTCCCCCACACACACAGCAAGATACCCTTTGGGCACATCCCCTAACTTGGAGGAGTCAGAGAAAGACAAGGTTCTCTTCAAGAAACTCATGCTCTTCTTGCCACTGTTCTTAGGTGCACTTGCTAGCTTCCTCCATCTCTTAACGAGTTGTTGCAGCCGAACAATCTCCCTGATCTTGTTGGGTTTCTTGGGATCCATATCATAGAGAGCTCAAAACTAAGGGGAGACAATGCAGAAGAAAGGGTGTGAAACCATCAAAAGAAAGAAAGGGTGCGGTATGCGTTCTATGACTTGGAGAGACCAGGCTCACATATTTAAAGTGGTTTAAGGGTACTACCATGCACTGAATTTACGTGAACACATGCAATCTTTTAATGTGCTATACTTAGTTAGTTACCCTTATTAATTTACCATACTTTTTTTTTTAGAATAAATTTACCACAGTTTTTATGTTGGGATTCTGTGTGCAAGTGGGCTGGTATTATTATAAGTGGTTTATAGAAATTAAACTATTTGGTCGGTGGTTTTCTCTGTGTGTGCCTAGTTTGTTCTTGCCCTTATCTTTCAACAACTTGTAGCCAGCAACTTGCACCTTATAAAGAAAAAACTACCTTATGAGGGGTATCTTGTTGTTTCTTAAGACATTTACTATTATGCATTTATGTCTATATTATTATTTTAAGTTGGATGGAATTTGGATGGTGATGAATCATAACAAAAATAGTGGAAATATGTTCTTGAAATATTGGCTGTCAATATTCCAAACTCCGAAGGAACAGCTGAATTATTATCGGTTTCTTTTCTTTTTTTCTAATGCAATTACACGAGGTAGAGAAGATAAAAAAATTTGAAAAAGAAAATCTTCATACGGTGTGATTAAAGCAATTCATAAACTATCATCAATAATGAACATTTTCATTAACAACAGGAAAAATTCACTTGTTATAGAATGGGAGAGCTGTGCCAATTATGGAAGATCAAGGCTATAATTGGACTATAAATGACAAAAGATGGATTATTTTATAAGGTCAAACCAGGACATTTCTTGGTACAAATTGACCAATGATTTAATGGAAGTTGGGATTCGGTTTGTTAAAATATTGTGGATGGTAGCTTGACGCCAAACATTAAAGGATGGCATGACTACAAACAGCATGTGATAGTTCAGCGTGATGTGAGGATAAACTTTCTTTGGGTGTGTTCCACAGTTATCGAGCACAAAGGCATAAATTTCGCTTGGATATATTTACAGTTCCATGAATCAAGATCTCAGTTTAACCTTCTTAATTTCTCTTCATTATTTAATTAAGCATAGGTAAGTGTGTCAATAGGTTGGGTTTAACCAGGATCCAGACCCGAAACCCTATAGGGTCAGGGTTTTGTGATAAATAAGAAGGTCCCATTAGGATTCTGGTTGGACTCGAAGGGTCCGATTAATATATGGAGCCGGTTATGGTTTGTGAAATTTCATACCAGACTCGGATCCGACCTGAGTTCCTACAAATATCCGCTATTTTTCAATTTAAAATGGATAGAAAGTTTATTTTATCGGGCATGGTTCTGGTTTGGTTTATGTAATTCTTATAGGATCCGAGTATGGTTTCTCTTTTGGTGGGTCTGATTGAACTCGGGTCCAAACCAGATACCAGCATCTAAAATCAGGTTTGGGTCTGGTTCTACCTGGTTCTGAACCAAACCCAACCCGCATTGGCATCATGGAGTGTGAAATCTCACCAACCTGTTGTAGCGAATGCCAATTTTGAACGTATTATAACTAACAAGTTTAGTGCTTTTTCAACTACCAATGTATTAATTCCTCTGAGTAGGCACATGAACACATCATCGAGTACTCCTCCAATCCATTTTTCAGCTGGTAATTCCAATCATAGTTGGAACTTTCAGCTACACGTGATAGGGATGAAAATGGGTAAATCAATTTTTTAATAAACGCAAAAAAAATACTAAAAATCAAATTTTTATTATTTGTAATATTATTTTAATGGTTTAAACACGTGTCACATTATGATTGACATATAATATTTTTATTATTATTTTTTGGCCGATACAGAAGGAGTCACTTGAGTATCGGTATGGACCGATACAGCTAGCTGAATCGGTGCCCAACGATTCCAGTTGTGACAACATTGATTTTCAAGGCTGAAAATAGGTGTAGTTAATGCAAATATTAGTCAATTCTGTTCTGACTAGGGGTGGGCCTTGGGTCGGCCCGGGATCGTTTAGAGCTTGGCTAGTTGGGCTTTAAGTGCGGCCCAGCTCGAAGATGGCCCTGCCCATTAACTAATGAGCTGAGATTTGGCCCGGTTCTTAACAGGTTCGTGTTTGAAGAGCAGCCCATTGGCCCAATGGGCCAATGTGAAGCAGTCCGGGTTCAACCCAGCCCCGCCCTGTCCAAATCTATTTGTAAATAGTTATAATGAACAAGTTCTTAACTTTTCATGCACTAAATTAATTATTTTTTTAGTTTCATAAAATTAATCTAACTAATTAGGTAAATAGTAATAGTTAGCAAGTTACTATGCAATTGTTATAATTTTTAAATTTTATATTATTAAAAAATAATAAATAACTCAGGCCCATAAAGTCAGCCCTGTAGCCCGCGGGCCGGCTGAGGCTCGGCCCAAGTATATAACAGGCCAAATTTTGGCATGGTACTTAACGGGCTCGAGCCTAATTAAAACCTTTGCCCAAACCCGGCTCATGACAGGCCAGGTCGGCTTGGCCCATCAGGCAGCCTGCTGGCCCGTTGCCCACCCCTAGTTCTGACCATATCCAGTTCAAATTTCTATGTTCAAAGCAAGTGAAATTGACATAAACGGATCACAAGATGGACTCAACTATGGTTTAAACAATGCTGTCAAAGGCAGGTAGGATCGGAACAATTTTCACTAACGGGTTTAACCAAACAGCCGGTTCCATACATTAGTAGAACCGGCTGGAAAACTCTTTAACTGTAAAAAAAGGGGAAAAAACACTGCTTTACCTTTTTTATGGGGTTTCTTTTTGAGTTTACTGGCTTTTGAAAAAGTTTTAAATGGAGAGAAAAGTGTGTGTATATATATATATATATATATATATATATACAAACCGCGAACAGAGCCAACCACAAGATAAAAAAAGAAAAAAGCAAGAGAAGACACAAGATTTTCATGATAATTAGGCACTCAGGCAGTGGCGGAGCCAAAAGAGTTTCGTTGGGTGGGCAGACTTTGGGTCTCGGGGACAATGCTATGGTCTTGAAGGGTGATCCATTTATTTGGACCAGTGGCTGAAATCACATTCTTTCTTGATGATTGAACCAGTCTCTTTAGAAATCAACCCATGGGACCAAAAATATTCATAAGTAGCAGCAGTGTCTACAACCAGATTGAAAAGAGGATTGCCAATCTACATAATCAGAAAGAAACCAAAATTTAAAATAGTGAACTTAAATTCGGAAGACCAACCTTTATATAAAAAAATTGGCATTGCCAACTTGAATGAAAATACGAGCTCATGCCAGGTCAAACCAAATGCCAACTACTTATTGGCTCAGGGCTTCAGTATATTTGACAATTCTGTTATGGCTTGCAAGGTCTTCATTGATTGGTAATTTATCAAGTGCCATGTCAATGATACTGGTTAACTTACAGCTAAACCCTTGAGGTTGAACTTGAACCCAGATGAATGTCTATTGTGGTGTAGCAGAACACTTGCCAACTGAGGTATGCAGTGCCCTATTAGTAGTCATAAGTGAGGAAATGATCAAGAAACACAATCACATCGCATAGACTATAAATTTATAGTTTTCAAGACCTGCATAGCTTTCTCCTGTTAGAAACAAAGCTCTTGATTTGTACTCTGAAAATTTCTCATACCATCCCACAAAAATCGAGAATACAAGCAGAAACACAGACACCCACAATGCAAAATCCATGTTTGGAGCAGAATGAAGAGGATCCATCACGTCAGAAGCCCAGAATCAAAGGAAAAAGAGTGGTAGTTTTCAAAGGCATGAGTGATGCTTATATTGAAAGCAGGATGGAATAGGGAGATTGGGGTTTCAGTCTCAAAATTTAGAAGAATATAAACAAGAAATACACAAACACCATCCGGCCCAGATGGTGTTTGTGTATTTCTTGTTTAGCTCTTTACGTATAACAAATTCAAAAACGCCCAAAAAAGGGACCGTTCAAAAAACATGAAAGAGATCTGAAGAAAGAAAAAGAAGAAGGGGAAGAGAGAGAGATACTGACCTGCTTCAAGCCTTCAACCGGCAGTCCGGCGTTCCGGCGTTCCGGCATGATGGCAGACGATGGTGATGCTTGGGGTGGGCATGGGTGAAGCAGCAGCCTAAATGAAACAGTGAAAATGAAATGGAAAACCTCAATCCCTAATTTTTTTGAAATGTCCCGACTCCTGAACTCGGTCGAGATGCAGTAGACTCGGGGTTGGAAACCGAATCAAGTTGACTCGGCTGAGTCCCAAATTGACTCGGTTTCTAATTATAGGGTGGGCGACCACCCACCCATGCCCACCCCTGGCTCCGCCACTGCACTCAGGCCTACGTCCACCTGCAAAGAAAGAGTGAGAAATCAACTTGCAAGATGCGAGGAGATATAATGGCCAGTTATATAGGTGAAAAGATCAGGTGCATTACACAAATATTTGTACATTAAGCACCACCTGATCACCCTCCATCTTGGGGACAGGGCCTGTCAGGTGTGGGACCCAAGACCTGATGGAGGGTGATGGGGTTTTTAATGCACAAAATTTTGTGCAATGATTTTGCACCCGGACTCGTTATTTAGCTCTCATAGCCCTAATCTCCAGTATACTAAAAAAAACTCTCGTACCCAACTCCAAAAGGAGGCGGCAATGTATATGATGAAACGCATCCAACTTTAGCCCATGTAAAAGAACAGGCTCATACCACTACACCCTTGGAAGAGGTTTCTGGTGGCTATGGGCTTGGGCCGAAGCCTATGCAATCACCACAAACATCATTATAAATTCCTATTGTACAATATTCAAAATATTTTCACATTGGGTCATGGATGGAAGCATATCCATAACGTGTATCCACTTTAGAAACTACAGATTTTGGATTTTTTTTTTTTGTAAAAGATTGCAAAAATTTATTAATCAAAACGTACATAACTTCATACGTGCATGCACATTTTGGGGATGAGCAATCATCCCACAAGTAAAACAACAAAGCTAGGTTATATTTGTAGGGAGCACCAAACTCTTTCCTACAAGAAAAAGAAGCATAAATAAGCAAGTTCCTTTGAGTTCAGATTGAGCATTTTGGATTCCTAAAATCAATCTGTTGCCTTATAATTCTAAAAAGCACATAAAAAAAAAAACTGTTCATCATGATTCTAACCCTATGAGATGTAGCTTGGCAAGGAGTGATATGTCAATAGATTGCGAGGGCCATAATCATTGTGAGATATAGCTTGGAAAGCATATGTAAAAGGAGTTAATTGAGTGTATGTTTGGAGAGAGATATTGGTTGATATTGTTATGGCACATAATAAGGTTAGAGCATAATGAAACCAGTGTTAGGAATAAAAGAATACAGAAGACAAGAAATTTGGCATAATTTATCCTTTCTCTGCTCTCCATTACTCCAAGGTATGTGCAAGTCAAAGCCACCGACTAGACCATGTATGATTATGATTGGTACGTAAAGTTTAGATATCACACCTCTACTCGCACTTCCACCAATGCCACTCCTTTACAGATGATATAGATAACAACGGTGGTATTTTCTTTGCTCATTTGCAGCTATCTTTTATCAATATAGCAGCAGCTCTTGAGTTCCCTCTGGAAATCCAGCAAGAGCTCAGGCTTGCAGAGTAGGACCTTAATGAAAAAAAGCTCCTTGCTAAGCATACAAAGGCTGTATATGAGAAGGATTGAATAATACTATGTGAAATCTATAATAAATGATCTTTTGAGGTAAATGAATTGATTTTAAAATGGATCAACCATACAAACTGGCATGCAAGCTAGGAAGCGCTACATGTCATTCGACAAGTTTTACACAGGAAGTTCTACCAGTTAATCAATTTCAATGGAATTGAATTACTATGACCCAACAAATGACTTATATTTTAAAATTTTATATACTTGAAATTGGGTTAATCTCAAATATCCTTTTCAAATAGTTTTGAAATTGGGCATAATGGGACGAGGCCTAGGCCACTAGGCAGGTGGTCTAAGCCAAAGCGTGGTGACTCCCTGGGGGCAAGGGGTAAGCCCACAAAGTTTTACACTGCCAAGACAATGACCATAAGTACAACATGCAAAAATCAGTGTGACTAGGTCTCTGATCCTGAGGGTGTTTTTTTCGTGTAAATATCAAAAAAAAAAATAGCTTTCCTTCATGTGTGAAATATGAGAAATTTTTTTGTGCAAATGCTAATATGGAACTAGGTTGTGGAAACAAAAGCCTGAGTGAAAAGGCCACCTTAGAAGGGATAAGCTTGCGGTGAAATGCAGTGATCCAAATTCACACCACCCTAATAAAACCAAGAAAAGTGAATCCTAGGAACTTATACGGTGCACCAGGAAAGGACATTTAGGTGACCAACTTTGAAAATATAAAAGTTAGCTTAGGACTCTTCTAGTTTGGGGCTGCTTCCCATAACCTTTTTATAGATCTTTGGTGATCCCTATCTGCAAACCTTAGATGAATCTTACCAACATTCAAGCCAAAGGGATGAAGCAAAAAAAGACCTCTGAAGCCTGTTAATTTCCTAGGCCTGGTAGTTGTGCAAGCTGTCACCTGGTTGCAGTGTCCCAATCCTCTGCAAGCTATCACCTGATCATAAGGTCCCGATTCTCTGGACTGATGGTTACGTGAGCTATCACCCAATCTCAGGTTCCAAGTATAGTAGAAAAATTGAAAAAAAAGGCAATTAATCCTAAAACTATAAAGAAAAAATGAAAAACAACAAACGAGAGGAAAGAAGAATATGTTAGAAAATCTCACACATTATAAAATTATCCTAGGTTCAGGCCCGGTTTATGTGATCTAATCCGGATGGACCCTATGGTATCTCATATGATATGGTACACTATGTGAAGAGTCCAACCCTATTTATAACTCTGTAATGGGTTGAGTTGGAAACAGACTCCTAAATACATTAGGTTATGGTCACCAAACCTTATATAAAGGCCCTCCCTCTTCAGACTTCTCATTATTAGACAGAGAATTCAGTCTCCCTCTCATTAGGTTTAGAGAAAAGAAAAAGGCCAGATATACAAGTTCTGAAATATAGTACCATCAACGATCAACCAGATATTTTTTTCTTCTGATGATGATCTATTATAGTTGTGGATCACGGTCGGGCAGCATGGGGTTCTATCCCCATTTGGTTTGTCAGTGAGGATAGCCATGAGGCTCATCCCATCTTTGTCGCTCTGGCGGGAGGGATATTTGGGCCATCCCCTTTTTTTGATCGACAGTCTACCAACGAGTGGTGTGGGGCATTCCCCTTTTTTTATCACCATTTGAGCGCATGCCCGGTTCGATCGTCGAACATGCATATGCTTGCTGCGATCACTGGAAAAGTCAGGTGACCGCTCTATCGGGCTCGATTTTATATTTCAAGGCATGTAGGAAGGTCGTTCGGCCCTCCCCCATTTTTTCTTCTGGTCGCCAGACGACAGGAGGTGTCATCAACTGCTCAACTCGTCGAGCGGCGGACGATGACCCTCATTAGGATGTCTAACAGTGAAGTGCCCTATTGACACCATCGTCGGAGGATGGGAGGGTCGCCTCTTACCTTTTGGTCGTCAGACGGCGGATGGTGAACGATAGAGGTAAGATGCCATCCAGTCTTTTGGGTCTGCCGACATCTGGACCAGATTCGGCCAACGTCGACGATCTTCGCAGGTCGATGGCTATTGCGGTCGAATTTGGCATCCCGTCGACGAGACTTGGCCCTCCATCGGTGAGTTTTTGGCAATTCGATAGGACCTCATTGGATTTTGACGAGTCGCACTGCTGTCCACCCAGGATGAGGCATATGGGTCAAACCAAGTGAAACGGCCTTCAGGCCGGTTCAGTGCCTGTTAGCCGACTCAGACTGCCAGGATGGTTCAGCGCCCTCTTCAGCCAACTCAGTCGGGCTAGGGCCAATTCGGCATCCTATTCAACCGGCTCAGTCGGGTTAGTGTCGGTTCAACGCCCTCTTAAGCCGGCTTAGTCGGGTTAGTGCCGGTTTAGCGCCCTCCTCTGTCGGCTCAGTCAGGCTAGGGCTGATTCGACATCCTCTTCAGTTGGGTCAGGGTCGATTTGATCTTGTACATTACTGGGTACAGCCCCCCCCCCCCCCCCTTTGGTGACCTTAACCGAGTTCGGTAACTAGTCAGGCCGAAGCGGCTCAGGTTCCGTTTGGAGATGGTGCTGCTAACCGGTTCAGTTCCCATTTGGTTTTAGGGAATTGAGCTAGGTCAGCTGCATCGTTGTGCAGGTTGAGTCTGGTTGGACTCGAATAGCAAAGAACTTTGGCAGCTTGGTGTGAATAGCTGATAAGTTGGTACTTGTCTGTAATTTACTTACAATTATGCTATTTGGTGCATATGCATAAACTATAAAGAAATTTAAAAGGAAAGTGAGGACCTCAAGTGGTATTTCAGGATCTGTTTTGAAGGCTTGAATGGCAGGTGTGTTGTGGTTTCCCCAGTAATTTCATACTGTTTGGGAGCAGTCATGTTGCCACAACACTGGCTTGGGAATGGAGTTAGCAGCCCCCAACATCACATGTCAACATTTTTTTTACAGAAGGATGAATTATTTTTTTTCTTTTCTTGAAAGGAAACCTAGGGTTAGGCAGACCCTTACCAGTTATAAAGCAATACCATTGGGATTTGAACTTGCAACGTCCCAACACATTGTGACTTGCATTAGCTGATCCCACCAGACAAGCGGAGCCACCATTGGTATATTTTGGCAACGCATAGAAATAGTGTTTCAATCTGAGTGCAGCATTGCAGGGCTCCCAAACAAAGCCTAAAACTAGGGATGTCAATGAACCAGATTTTATCTTATACTCCACCGAATTTGATTTCGCGTTTCATTGCATTTGGTAAGCCAAAAACAATATCCAATTATAATCTGATGCAGAATTTGATGGATTTCCGAATCTGTTTACATGTAAAAAAGTGGATCTGGTATGACCTTGTTACCATCCGAATCCAAATCCGAATTTGTGGTATTGGCCACATTCGATCCGAACCCAAATAGTTTACATCTCTACCTAAAATGCATTAAGGAAAGCAGACGGTTTGAATGTAATGATCAAAGACTTGGACTAGTTGGTGTGTATCGCTGATAGGTTGGGTGTCTTATGTGTGATTTACCCAAAATTGGTCCTCATTCACACACACCATCCATCTCAACATATATGAAGAAAGAGAAGAAAAGTAAGAAATGATTGTTGTGCTTTTCTTGTCTGACTAAACACAAGCTTTGGTTAGAAATAACATCTTGCAAAATAATGAGAAAAGGAAGCTATACTACGCATATGGACATATAGGTCTATATGGATCCAGATCCAGTATAGTGAGATTGATCACTGGTGGGCCAGCATGAACGCCGATGAGATTACTCCCACTAAATCCATTCCAGTCTCTCCTTCTGTCCTGCTTTTGGAAAAACTATGGCAGGACATGAAACTCCATGGTAGAGATCGTAACAAAATCCGAACCATAATCCAAACCCAGACCCTAGCTCCATGTCCGATCCTCCCTTGCATGATACCCCTTGGTTAAATCTCCATCCAGAATTGGTTCTAGGGGACCCGATTTCCAGTTTTCATGTCCTATCTCACTCAACCAAACTTCGTTTTCATCAATGATTCTAATTCTCCAATCTAAATGGACATGTTCAAACCCCAACAATATAGAGCCAAACCTAATTTCAGAAACTCATTCACCCACATAATCCTAACTTGATTCGAACCAGGACCAACAACTGTTTGGTTGCAGCTGTTCGATCTTTGGATCAAGGATTAACTAAACTGATATTTGTTGAAATGCAGTCAGAAATTTGAGAGCCTTGGTTAGTTCTGTTTTCCATCTGAGTTTTAATTCGAAAATCGGTCTGGGTTTCGGAGCCCAAACCGGGTTTTAGGATATAGTAGCTATGGGTTTTAGTGTATGGCTTATTGGGTTTTGGTTTGCCTTCAGACTGCTGAATCCTAGGACTTATCCAAGTGTTGGCATAAATGGGTCCGGGTCAAAGAGACCCCGTGGTCCAAATCTACACCCAAGTGGTTTGGATCATGGTGCCAGTCTAACTCCAAGCACCCATCTCGCATTTCTCAACATTAGTATTCCAGTACTTTTGCAAGCATGTCGTTTCCTCAGTAGATCAAGACTTAATCACAATGATTATAAAAAAGACTCATGTTGTTCAAACAGTCCTGCTAAGCTACTAGTCCAATCTGAGAAATTTGGATCGGTAGAGCCGTTTCCCTATTAACCGATCGGTTTTGGATTGGATCCTACCCGAGCTGAGATTATTTTTTTTATAATCCAATGGAAAAAAACCCTCCCCTCCCTTCCCAATCACCAACCACACATGAGCTGGCCTTCGGTTGGTAAAACACTTGAGGTCTCCACTGCCCACTGGGAGTACACCCAGCTTGTCCTCATGTTATCTTAACAAGAATGTTCTTAAATGACCATTAATGGGGGCTCTGCTTGTCTGGTAGGAGTAGCTAGCACCCGTCACCTTGTATGGGGATATTGCAAGTTCAAATCCCAATAGCATTGTTGTATAACTGGTAGGGGTCGGTTTAACCCCAGCTTGTCTTAAAAAAAAAAACATTATTCCTTAAATCTTAGTGTGATCAGGGTGCCATCACATGGCACACTTAAGGATGCAGGTCAATAACAATGACATATCTTGCCTCTATTGACCTATTTATCATCCTTATAGACATATAACGATGAGACTTCTTGCCGATAAGTCACTGAAAATAATTCAATTTGTTGAGTAATAATGGTGACATTTATATCTTACTGTTAAAGGGTGAACCGACACCAACGAAGAATCTCATCGAAATTGGGAATACCAATAATAACATGACAATCTTTAATGATGAGATTGTTTTAATGGTGAGATACTTTTTATAGGCTATAACGGTGATATCTATACCTCGCCCTTATAGGCTATGGGGTGAATTAACTTACCGTTATAGGCTGGCAAAACAAGAATCTTGACTATAATGGCGAGACAGGGATCTCGTCATTATAAACTACAAACCTACAAGAAAAAAAAAACAGTTTTACTTTTTTTACATTCAACAAAAATAAGTAAATAAAGAGAATTTAGAAACATACTTTAAATACAAACCGACTACACCCTTTACATCATCTCCAAGCCTGCAACAAACATATATACTTCTAATATTCAAATAAATAATTAAACAAAAGGAGTTTTAGAAATTGTATTCTCTTCAAGCCTACAACAAACACACTTCAAATACAAACCCCCTATAACTCCTATATCTTCTCTAAGCCTACAACAAACTTGTACACTTTTAATATTCACATAAATAAATAAACAAAGAGAGTTTAGAAATGATATTATCTCCAAGCCAACAACAAACACACTTCAAATACGAACCCCGTATATCCTCTCTAAGCCTACAACAAACATATACACTTATAATATTCACATAAACAAGTAAATAAAATACATTTAAAAAATATAATTTTCAAGCCTGCAACAAATACACTTCAAATACAAACCACCTGCATCCTCTTCAAACCTGCTACAAACATATAAACTTCTATATTCACATAAACAAATAAACAAAGAGAGTTTAAAAATTGTATACACCCATCATAGGAGAATCAAAACAATTACATCATAAACAAGTAAACAAAAAGTTTAAAAATTATAGTAAGGTAGAAAATTATAGTTAAACAATATAACAATAAAATTTTGGATCTAAGATGAAGAGTTCTATGTGTGTGCATCCATGAAAACTTGCATCTCCTCTCTGAACTTTTTAACTGCTTCTCTCTTTCTCTCTCATTCCTAACAACGAAATCAAGCATTCATTATTCATTAATTCAAGTTTAATAGTAATTAAAAAAAAACTAAAACCCTAATCAAACACTCATGTTATTCACAAAAATCCAAATCAATGCCCTAAATCTTAAAAAAAATCATACATTTATGCTAACTAAAACATCATAGATATACTAATTAAAAAACTAAAACCCTAAAATATTAACAAAAATCAAACATAAAAACCATGAAATCATGTTTAAAGTTGATTGAAAAAAAGAAACACAAAAAATATCTATAAAGGTGGTCCAAGGAGTGGAGGGTTAGGGAGAGAGAGGGATTCGAGTGAGGGAGCAAACCAAAGGTAGGGGATGGCCGACAGCGGTCCGGTGGGTGGAATGTTAGAGAGAAAGAGAGATTAGAGAGAGAGACAACAGACCGAGGGGATAGTCGATAGCGACTTCATTGAGGGTAGCTGAAATCCAACGTCGAGTGAAGGCAGTTGTAACGCCTCAAAACCCCAACTTGGAAAATCCTTAGATTTTTACAGTAAACTTTTTTTTTAAAGCCATTGCGCAATGTGAAAAACCATAAGCGAAAATTAGTTGGAAATTCTAAGTGGGTTACAGGATGAAACAACAAGTAGAACAACATATTTTATTACAATTGATTTACCAAAAATACATTGTTTCACTTTATAAAATGACTCTAAAAAAGCTGGGACATTTCTCTCAAAATTGACTGCCAAGATCAGTAAGTTCTAGAAGTGTGGGATCCAAGCCTCGCATTACATCGAGCCTCATTGCACAACCTGTAATCACCTGTATCCCCATAAAACAGGGCCATACCTCTTGTGAGGTGGTGAGATAAACCATTCACGATATCCATCTATGAAAATTGAGAACAAAGCTAACATAATGCAACTATCATTATCATTCATTCACAAGGACCAAATACATACAATTATAAGCAAGTACAGAGGCAATAAGCAGAATGCATACTGAGCAATAAGTGATAACAAGTAATAGCATGCTTTTGATAGTAAGATTGAGTATGTAAGCATTCTCATAACATATATGCAATTAAGAGTCACAACTAAGTAGGAAAGATACAACTCAAGCAACATGATCGAAAATAAGCAGTGAGAGTCATTATCAAGCGACTAGCATGATTATGTGATTAACATTAGCATTTAATGGCAACAACGAGCATTTCATTAATTATAACTAAGAGTAGAGACATACAACCTTAAATCACAGAGTTAATACTAAATAATAAATAACATGATCGTGTAACAAGTATGCACTTAGATACATAACTCAGTGTACTTAAGCATTTAAGCAGTTAAACAATTTAACCATTGAACAATTAAATAAGTGAGCAATTGAGCAAGTAAGTCATTGAGCAATTACTATGATAGAATCATCAAATTCATAAGTCAGCAGTTAATCTTAATTAGGCATATCCAACAACATTCCCTCCTTCCGAGGTACTTAGGCCCATCCGGCCTTATGTTCCCCGCAGAGCAACACGATCAACATGTTGAAGTCACACTTGTACATTTACGTGCTTTAGCACAACAAGCCCAGAAGAGTACTTTGCCAATGAAGGCGATAACATTCAATTAACATACAGGGGTGTGACATACTTAAACAAGTGAGCTTGACCCACGAGGTAGGTCCATCGACCACACGTAACTCGCCATGGAGTTCAACGTTCAACAAAGTCTCAAAGACAAGTATACCCCTGCAAGGTGCCTCAAGTCCCCTTTGTACTTTTAGAACGAATCAAGTGTCAAGGGTGAATTATGTATTCAATGTAAACATACACAAAAATATTCAAGCATTCATTAAATTCTAGGAAACGTTATTGAATATAAGACACTTAAATTATCAACATAATTTATTCAATACATCTAAGTTCGGTGACATGATATGCAAGTGAAAAATATTCATTCATGCCATAACATTGATATTTTTTAAGTTACATCATGTTCTTTTGTATACTTGCAATCATGTTAGAATGTGCGACAAGTGCACATGAACTATCAATAAACATGTTGTCAATCACTATCATTCATAAGATATGTTAAGTAACTCACGAAACTTGAACCATCATGCTTATAATGTAACAATGCCATGTAGGGTGCATCATTAAGCATAATTCAAAAAACATTACAATGTTTGAATATCATGCATATGATAGAAATTCGTAACCATGTCAAACATCGCACATGTGTTAAGACATAGTCAAGCTTGTTGCAAAAAGTGTGCTAATTCATTAGCACCATTCTACTGCCCTTACCAGAGCCATGTGCATGTGAAAGTATTTCAATTTCATCATGCATGTACTTTTGACGAAAAAGCAAATTCTACCAACTAAGCAAGTCACATATGCTTCATATCAAGATCGTGTCAATATGAGCAAGAGTGGAGTGTACCTTAGCAACAAAATTCATTTGCACAAACAACCATAATTATAGCTTATGATTCTTGAATCATTCCCCAACATGTTATCGCATTAAGGTTTTCATGTCATATCATGCTCATAACATAAATTCTTTAACCGTGTAAAGATGTGCACAAGTGATATGGCATAATCGAGTGCAATGCAAAAAAGAGCATTAATTTCATTCATGAACTGAGTGCTTGTGTAAGTGTCTCAATTTCGTAAACATGCCTTTGACCATCTCTCAAATGTATTCAACATGAATTGTGTCAACTAAGCATGCCATAAGTGTTTTGCATAAAGATCGTACCACGATGTAGAGCGTACCTTAGCAATCATTTTGTTGCACAAATAACCATAGAATTTCTTTGACACATATTACAACGCATATTTCTTGTGCATAAGTGAAAAGTGTCATTCAGCAACAATATGCGATATATGAAATCATATAGGCAATTTCACCAATTTACTTGCAATTATAACACTAGACATATTTTTAATGAAAGATATCCATGCATGTGCTTATACGTGAGAGTGGTGTGCAGGACTTAAAATAATAGAATTGCAAGTGAGTATATATATATATATATATATATATATATATATATATATATATATATATATATATATATATATATATATATATATATATATATATATATATATATATATATAGGCATGCAACGCTTCGAAACTCATTCGCTAAAAGTCATACATAACGAACATGAGCCAATAATACCCAATTTCAAGCATCGCATTTGGGACACTATACACAATGATAATTTGCCAAATGCAACTCATTGTCAAACTATTCACATGCAATACCACTATAAACTTTGCACACAAGTGTCATGGTGCGCAAAGGAACATTATCATATGTATGAGAATTATGTTATCATTTCCAAAGTCAAGGCTTTGCTTGCAATGTTACATACCATAAAGAATGCCAAAAGTACCACAATCCGGTGCCCAATCAAAACACGCATAAGCAAGAGACAAGGGGCCAAGGCAATTCTCAACACACTGCCTTGAGCCACCCTATGCGACATTCATGGGACTGTGAAGCATAACAACGCTTAAACTGCAACAAGTAAGGGGGGTGTAGCCTTGCACACGTGCAAAGAATAGGGCCAACAAGTAGAGCACGGCTTGTTGCCGATGCAAGCTTCACCGAATGCGAGGTTTCTTCACGTACCCGAAGGAGTAACAAGAAGAACTTAAAGACTAACCAATCACAGTTGACTTACTGTAGTTGCTACTTTACTTGTTCAGTAGTTTCTCTTCAGTTACTTTACTTGTTCAGCTGTTACTTCAGTTATGTACTTGTTCGGTACTTGTTACAGTTCTGTTACTTGTTTGAGTTACTTGCTTTACAATTACTTCAGTTACGTTACTTACTTCACTTGTCACGTACGCACTAACCTGACACAGATACCTACACTTGTTAGCTCTTGTTTCTGTTCTCTGTCCTTCCTCTTAGAATTGATATATATATTGTGGTTGTTTCTTCACCACCTCGCAAGAGGATTGACCCCGTTTTATGGGGATGTAGGTGACGAACAGGTGCAGTGCTGATGCGACGGTATACGGTGGAGGCTTGAGGGACCCACACTTAGCTGCAGATCCTGTCCCTTATGGTTTTGGGTTTTTGAGTTCTTGGTTGGGATATATTCCCTATTTTTGAGATTTTGTACTGTTACATTTTGTAAATTTTAAACTGTCAGGTTGTATACCCCTTTTATATTTGTGGTTGCACCTTATTTACACTGTTGTTACTCTTGTGATACTCTTCTATGGTCGTCCAGACTTGCGGCCTTACCACCTTATTTACACCTTGGTTTCCGTTATTTTCAGTAAAACCTTTTAAAAAAAATCATAGAAAATCCAAGGTTTTTCCAAGGTCGGGGTTGAGGCGTCACAGAGTTTGGTATTAGAGCAGCGTTTAAGTGTGGTCCAAGCTTCATTATGCATCATCTATTGCACTGTAAGTATCATTAAACTTTGATTATTTGTTCATTTTTTACTTCTTAGTTAGTATTGTGTGTTTGGTTCTATGTGTGGGTTAGATGGCGACAAACCCGAGTTATGGCAAGATTTTGAAAGCTCTCCAGAGCCTGACTCGAGGCGAGGAGGCCTTGAGTGGAGCGATGCAACACTTAGCACGTAATGTGCACATGTTGGCACCTCCTTGTGCCAGGTGTTTGGTTGATCACGCGGGACAAATTTGTCCCCGTGAGTTGTCTGATTGCCCCTATTGCAATCTTCGAGGGCATGTCGAGGAAGAATTCCAGACGAAGTTGTGGGATGAGCTCTGGAAGAGCAACACTGATGACATTGAGGATGTATCTTCTATCACTGGACCCATGATAGACGAAGTTGATAGTCAGGATGGAGATAGGTGTGGAGCGATAGATTCTCCCCAGTATTCTCCTGAATCGTATCCCTATGCTATTTCATCGGAGTATGTGTTGAAACCTCATGTGCCACCAATACTGATGGAAGTCTAGGAGATTTCTGATACGCCGTTGAGGACTCCTGTTTCTTTTCCCCGTATCACGTCGCGACGTTGTAGAATTCGGAAGGACTACCGAGACTTTTACACTAGCCAGTTTTGAGAATATTGTGTTATGCTGTGAGAAACACTGAGTTAGTGTTTCATTTTTGAATTTTGTTTAAGTTGTTAGCAGATCAGAGCGGCAAGTTGTCCAAAGTGTACCACCGATCATCCAGGATGACCCTGCCCACGTGACACGGGTGGATGCCTTTATTGTGGCAAGATGGACCATTATATGAGGGTCTGCAGAAAGAAGCAAGCAAATGATCAGCGGAGAAATACACCAGGGACTTCTCAGCAAGCGCAGCCGAGGCAGTCTCAGCAGTATCAGCAGCAACAACAACATCATCTGAAGCAGACAAACCAGAAAGTCATTGTTGGACGTGCATACGCGGCAACTGTGGAGCAAGTGACCAAGGGAGAATTGGTCCAAGGTGCTATTTCAGTCATAGGATATGTAGTGCGTTATTTGATTATGGTACTTCACATTCCTTCATAGCTGCTAGATTTGCCAGTACTTTACCTTTGACTGCAGAATCTTTGAATTACCCGTTGGAGGGCCGCACTCCGACGGGTGATCAGTCTTTTTGTGATTCGTATATTTCAAACATCGAGGTGTCAGTGGCAGCGCAGAACCTGACAGCTGATGTGATCCTGCTAGAAATGACTGAGTTTGATGTCATTCTAGGCATGGATTGGCTTTTTGAGTATCACACACAAGTTTTTTGTCGAGAAGGCAATGTTGTTCTTTTTCAGTCACTCTCTTAAATGAAGGATATAGAAGAGCTGCAATCAGGGATGCAAAGGGTTTGAATTTAGAATCAGAAAATACATTGGAAGTCTCCCAAGCAATGAAAATTTGCACAAGCTCCATCTTAAATTCGAACCATCTGCAACACTAACTGTGATCCTTAGGCTAAAACAAGGGGTGGACATCGAGCCCAAGAATTTTAGTCAAGATCTTTCAGATCTATGATTCGAGTGCATCAAACACACTTAAACTTATTTTGGAAACTGGTAATTGGAGGGTAGTTATGTATTTGAAAAAGTGGTAGCTGTCAAATTCTAGACTTGGTGGTAGAGGTAGTAGTGTAGTTGTCAAATTCAAGATTTGGTGAAAATACAAAGAGGAGATGACCTCACTTCCACTCTCAAATGCATAAGTTCACATCCTAGCGGCCGGTTTCTAAACATCCATCACCAAGTTAGTTCGATCATGCTTTCAGCAAATATATTTAACTTCCATACCACCTGCCATTTTCCAAACAATGCCTTAGTTTTTTTCGGGGAAGAAGGGTGGTACTCTGATAGAAGTTACCGTTGGTATTCTTTGGAGGCAATTTTGGAGTCTGCTGTTTGGGGGCACCCTGGTGGTTAAGTAAAAGATGAAGCATTTTCTTGAAAGATCATATCTCTGTAGAAACTTTACACATGGTAATCGTAACCGTTACAGCACAAAAGCACATAAATTTTTTTAACGACGAGGAACCCTCTTCAAGCAAGGAAAATCCTGGGTGAGGCCCCATGACCATCGTGTCTTACGTGACTCACCTCTGAAAGCTACGGACACACCTGTGCACCAGTGGGTTTGATCCAGTGCAGCACAAGAGCAAACATTTTAAACTGTGACAGCAAACAATTGGTTGGGCTTCACTGCGTCTTGGAGATCAAGCTTTCTCGACCCTTGCGCGATAGTCGTATGATCTCTTCCTTCAAAGTCCAGAAGTATTTGCGGAACTGGGGTACTGCATTCTTGGTCAGTATTGCCACAGTCGAACAAAAGATGGTTTTGATTGATGACTTGGACGTGGTCCGAGAATTTTCTAATGTGTTTCTGGAGGAATTGCCTGGTTTACCGCCGAAGCGAGAGATCGAATTTTGTATCAAGTTGTTGCCTGGAACTACTCCTATTTCCAAGGCACCTTATCGTATGGCTCCGGTAGAGGTTGAGGAATTGAAGCAACAATTGGAAGAACTCTTAGATCAGGGTTTTATTCGGCCCAGTGCTTCTCCATGGGGAGCACCAGTGTTATTTATGAAGAAGAAGGATGGATCCTTGAGGTTGTGCATCGGCTATCAGATGCTCAACCATGCGACGATCAAGAACAAATAATCGTTACCCAGGATCGAAGACCTTTTCGATCAGTTACAGAAGTCGAAGATTGACCTCAGGTCAGGTTACCATCAGCTTTGTATCTGAGAAAATGACATTGCAAAGACAACTTTCTAAATGAGCTACGGTTTATACGAGTTTGTGGTGATGCCTTTCGGCCTCACAAATGCTCCAGCTGCATTCATGGATCTGATGAACCAGATTTTTTATTCATTTGTGGATACATTTATGATCGTGTTCATTGACGACATCTTGGTCTACTTAGAGAGTTCTGAGAAGCATCGAGAGCACTTGCGTATTGTTTTGAGCATTCTTCGTGAGCATCAGTTGTTTGCCAAGTTCTCCAAGTGTGAGTTTTGGCTCAAGCGAGTTATTTTTCTTAGACACGTGATATCCAAGGACGGAGTGTCAGTCAATCCAGCTAAAGTTGAAGCAGTTCTAGGCTGGAATCAGCCTCAGAATGTGTGAGAGATTCGCAGTTTTCTCGGTTTGGCAGGTTACTATCAACGATTCATCTAAGACTTTTCGAGGATTGCCTTACCTTTGACGAAGCTTTTGCGTAAAGGTACCAAGTTCGAGTGGAATAGTGCTTGTGAAGACAGTTTCCAGATCTTAAAGGTCAAAGCTGACAACCTCGTCGGTGTTAGCTTTACCTTCAGACAGAGGTGGTTTTATGGTGTACACGAACGCCTCTGGCACTGGATTGGGTTGTGTGCTAATGCAGCACGGCCGGGTGATTGTGTATGCTTCAAGACAATTGAAGACCCATGAGAGGAATTACCCGACACACGATTTGGAGCTAGCAGCAGCTGTGTTTGCTCTAAAATCGTGGCGACATTATCTGTATGGAGAATCGTTTGAGGTCTTCTCAGACCATAAGAGTCTCAAATATCTGTTTTCTTAAAAGGAGTTGAATATGAGACAACAACGTTGGCTCGAATTCATCAAGGATTACGACTTTACGTTGTCTTACCACCCTGGTAAGGCGAACGTTGTGGCAGATGCGCTTAGTCGCAAATCGAGTGGTGTTCTGGCTAGTCTCGTGTAGAGCCAGAAGCTGATTGAGGATTTCGTAGCTTGGAAGCCTTTTTTAGTTGGAGGTGGTTCAATCAGATTGTCTGGTCTGACCATTCAATCAGAGTTTTTGCCGAGAATAGTGGAGGCTCAGAAGCTTGGCGACCAGTATGGTAAGTTTCTTTCCTTGGCAGGACAAGCCGATACTTTCTTTAGTGTATCAGATGATGGCAGCATTTGTATGAGAGATCGACTTTGGGTTCCGAGCAACCCTGAGCTGATGAAAGAGATTCTTGATGAAGCGCATATATTGAGATATACGATTCATCCAGGCAGAACGAAGATGTTTAAGGATTTGTAACGAAAGTACTGGTGGAATGGCATGAAACACAAGATAGCAACGTACGTTGCGAGATGTTTGACTTGCCAGTAGATCAAGGTGGAACACTAGCGTCCTGGTGGTTTCATGCAGAGAATCGAGATTCCTCAATGGAAGTGGGAAGATGTTACGATGGATTTTGTGGTAGGTTTACCGCAAATGAGACGTAAGCATGATGCGATTTGGGTAGTCATGGACAGACTCACCAAGTTTGCCCATTTCTTGCCTATCATGATCAATCAATCCCTTGAGAGTCTAGCTGACTTGTATGTCAGAAAGATTGTTCGACTGCATGGTGTGCCGAGATCGATTATTTCTGATCGTGATCCCCTGTTTTCATCGCTACTTTGGGGTCAGTTGCAGACTGCTTTGGGGACGAAGTTGAAGTTCAGTACAACTTTTCATCCTTAGACGGATGGACAATCCGAACGGACGATTCATACGCTAAAAGACATGTTGCGAGCCTGTATGCTCGACTGGAAGGGTGAATGAGATTCAC
Organism: Nuphar pumila; assembly: GCF_984573655.1. NCBI lineage: Eukaryota > Viridiplantae > Streptophyta > Magnoliopsida > Nymphaeales > Nymphaeaceae > Nuphar > Nuphar pumila. The sequence continues at coordinate 6,985,364 of NC_143254.1, read as the reverse complement.
ACTTGTGTTTGGTTGAATTCGCATACAATAACAGTTACCATGCTAGTATCACGTTGGTCTCGTACGAAGCATTGTATGGGAAACCTTGCCGATCACCATCTTATTGAGACGATATCAATGATAGATCGAGAGAATCACTGATTGTTCTTCAGCACTACACTCAGCAGGTGCAGAAGATTCGAGAGCGTTTAAAGGTAGCGCAAGATAGACAGGAGAGTTATGCCGATAAGAGACGGCGTGAGTTGTCTTTTGAAGTTGGTGACATGGTTTTTGTCAGAGTTTCACCGACTAAGAGCGTGTTCCGTTTCGGCAAGAAAGGAAAGTTGAGTCTGAGATGCATAGAACCGTTTGAGATTTTGGCAAGGATCGGTGAAGTGGCATATTGGGTCGAGTTACCTCAACAGTATGCCCACATTCACAATGTTTTTCATGTGTCGATGCTAAGGAAGTACATTCCTGACCCATCACACGTCATTCGCTACGAAGATGTGGAAGTGCAGGAAGATCTGACTTTGACAGAATGGCCTATCAAGATAGTTCATCGACGAGATCAGGTTTTGCATACCAAGACTATTCCACTAGTTAAGGTACGTTGGCAGCACCATGGCATCGAAGAATGCACATGGGAACCAGAAGCGAGCATGAGAGAGAAATATCCTGAACTTTTTGTAATCTCCTAAGGGTGATTTCGCAGACAAAATCCTTTTGAGGGGAGGATGTAAGGTCCATGATTTAATTTATGATAATATTACGTAAATTGGGTTGAGAACGATGAAATTTTGTTGATTTGGCAATTTTTGTAATTTAGCCTACTTTGAGATACAGGTCAAATCGAGTAATTTTTACGTAAAAGGGCAATCGAGGGAAATCTAGAGTGAGTTAACCTCCGAAATTTTTAGGGTAAGTTTGTAATAGAGCTATGGTGATTACCTTAAATTTGAGGTCCAAACGATAAAAAAACTCTGTCAGTGCATGTGAATTACGGGAGATCGCTTAGAAATTTAGCGAGGGCCTAAACGAGACCAATTTTGTTCGTAACAAAGATTTCTTTGCTTGGATAGCTTTGTAATGTCATTCACATTGATAATGTAAAATAAAATTGTTTCACATCATGGAAAAATCATTGGAATTCAATTAAAAATGAAAATCGATAAAGTAAATTACCCATTCTTTCATTGGTCAAGGTCGACCAAGGCCTTATTCATCCACTCTAGAGGGCCTTGGGACGACCCTAGCCATGAAACTATATGTTCACGTTGACCAGCTGGGTTAGTGGCAGTCTCATAAGAGTCTTTAGTAAAGCAAAAAGGGAGGGCCACGATTGGCCCTACCCAAAATATTAAAAAGAAAAATTTTAATTATTCTATGTATTAATGTCATGGCTTGAGAGGAGATGACGTTTTGGCATAGAAAGGCGTCATTCCCTCTTGAGGAATGCGTGGAGCCTAGAGTGCTTGATGTCTTGGGATTCAAGGGAAATCCCAAGGGCTCTTCCCAAAAGGGAAGAGCCATCATTAGGTTAGACCCAACACCATTGGATGCATGGGGCGGCAGCCCCATGGCAATCCCATAAAATTTAAAAAGGCAATTTGAATCCTCTACAACGTATGGAGGGGCTGGGCGGTGGTGGAAAACTGTGTTCCACCCCAGCCCTATATCATGGAGGGTGATTCTCCACCCTCCATATCAAACCCAACCCCTTTAAAACCTTTTGAAAAAGTCGAGACCCCCTTTAGAGGGGCGATTTTTCTAAAAACCAACTCTCTCTCTCTTATTCTCTCTCCCACTCTCCTCTATCACTCCCCTTCCTCCAACCGTGGGAGTGCCCCACCCTTGGCGTGCAAGGCAGCTGCTTACCTCCTTCTTCCTTTCAGTTCCAAGGTGAAGAATCACTCCATTTTGTGTCTGTCAACAAATCGTGAAACCGAGGAGCGATGCATCGATGCATGCATGCTCCATCGGCGGATTAGTTTGTAGAAGTTTGTTTTCTTTACATTAGTTCATCATGATTTACATTGTTAGATGGTTGCATCCATTGAAAATCATTTTCTTTTGTTTTTTCATTTTTGCATTTCGGTTTTTCATCTCCTATATATATATATTTTTTCCTGTTAGTTCCAGCATTGCTATGCCTTCTCTCTCTTAGTTGTGCAAAAGATAGAAAGCATGTGGTACCATTACACTTTGCACGTGGCACATCCTGACACTTATACTGAGTAGTGCGTACCTCGAGTGGTACATTGCTTGAGGCATTGGTAAGTGCACCAGGTGCACTTACTTCAAGAAATTAAAAGACTGAAACTTGAACACCATAGGGTAGGAATGCGTATGATGTGTTTTGGACTTAGTTGGAGTCCTTGGGCAATGGCCCTCTTGTTGTAAATGGACTCATATGTGATTCTACCCTGAATTAGGAAAGAAATAATATGGTGTTGTGATTCGCTTTCACGAGCGAGGTGCTCTTGTTGGCCGAGTTAGGCTGAGCACGTGGATGGGTAGGCCAAGTCCTCGTTTGCGTATCTCGCGGGGACCACGAGACATAAAATCCTCGTTGAGAGGTATGACTAAACAATGAGCCTAAGAAAGATAAACCCGTTTCGCCCCATTCACAAAATGGTTCACCTTGGAGAGCGTGGATGGTACAGCCCTGAGTGACTTGTCGTTACTACGACACGTGTTTTGACAGAAGTCGTAGCACCCTTTGGCCTCCAGTCACTCAGAGTCAGAGAGGTCGGGGTTACCTTTTTAGGACCTCACTACTGCAGTAGTATGGATTGCAATCATTGCCTATGCGAGAGTTTCTCTCAGCTGCGTGCTGCTCGCATGAGGTTTACTCAGTCTGTAGCATCCCCGGTTACCACACTAGAAATTGAATAACAGACGCCGGATGCATATCTCACAGAATGCGAGGTTCCTTTGCGTGCCCGAAGGAGTAACAAGAAGAACTTAAAGACTAACCAATCACAACTGACTTACTGTAGTTGCTACTTTACTTGTTCAGTAGTTTCTCTTCAGTTATTTTACTTGTTCAGCTGTTACTTCAGTTACATACTTGTTTGATACTTGTTACAGTTTTGTTACTTGTTTGAGTTACTTGCTTTACAATTACTTCACTTGTCACGTACGCACTAACCTGACACAGACACCTACACTTGTTAGCTTTTGTTTCTGCTTCATGTCTTTCCTCTTAGAATTGATATATATATATATATATATATATATATATATATATATATATATATATATAGTGGTTGTTTCTTCACCACCTCGCAAGAGGACTGGCCCTGTTTTATGGGGATGTAGGTGACGAACAGGTGCAATGCTGATGCAACAATACACGGTGGAGGCTTGGGGGACCCACACTTAGTTGCAGATTCTGTCCCTTGTGGTTTTGGGTTTTTGAGTTCTTGGTTGGGATATATTCCCTATTTTTGAGATTTTGTACTGTTACATTTTGTAAATTTTAAACTGTCGGGTTGTATACCCCTTTTATATTTGTGATTGCACCTTATTTACACTGTTGTTACTCTTGTTATACTCTTTTGTGGTCGTCGAGACTCGCGGCCTTACCACCTTCTTTACACCTTGGTTTTCGCTGCTTTTAGTAAAACCTTTTCAAAAAAAAATCATAGAAAATTCAAGGTTTTTCCAAGGTCAGGGTTGGGGCGTCATATATATATTATGAAATTTCATCTTCTATTGGATAATTTCTCAGAAAATTCTTGGGTCTTACAGCAGTTGATGGTTCAACGGGTAGAAGGTTAGAGAGATAGAGAGACAAATATGAAAAGATCATCAGACCCCTTTTATACTGATGTCGTTATAGATTAAAACCTTATAACAGTGACATAATTGTCGCCGTTATTGATATATAAGAACAAAATCTTTTGGCCGTTGAATATATCCATAAAGTGTTTTAACAACAATATCTAATGGCCAGGTAATCTTGCCATTATTTATAATAAACTCTATATGTGGTGACATAATTATCACCATTGTAAATTAAAACCTATAATAGCATGGTGTGTGCATGGGTAAGGCATTCTAGGAGATATCTAGCTTACTGTTATAATAACTGTAAGATTCATGGTTGTATTAAAGTAATAATGGCAAGATATTTATGTTTCTATTGTTACCTATCAATTAGATGTGACAAAAATATCGTTGTTATTGCTTTATTAATAACAACAAGATTTTGTCTCCATAAAAAGAGTCGTTGTTATTGACCCTCATCCTTGTAGTGAAACCTGAACCTAGCTGTTGTTAAATACATGTAAAAAGATGGGGCAATAGTTAGTATACGGCCGGCATGGTATGGTTTTTTTTCAACAGCCAGGGATAATTTTCTGTTTGCCGAAAGGAGCAATCAATTAACCAGCACCCTTTTTGCAACGTCAGTCAGCATAAAACCCCAGGTCCCCTTGCCCACTAGAGAGTATACCCAGCTTCGGCCTTGCGACAAGTGGCAAGAGGCATGATCCAGCGTTCAGGGCCAACATTTTATAAGTGTTGGTTCCTTTTTTTAATTAATAGGGGGCAGTCACTACTTGGTTGAGCAGAACCTGAAGACAGGATCATGGCGCACTCCGAGTTTTCAACTCTTGATGACTTCATGGTCCGGTTGGAGGCTCGAGACATTAAGAATCATCCCATCATTTTCTCAAAGTGATCGGCCACAGGAAGCTCATGTTTGGGACAGTGGCATGCAGCTCATTGTGGTTTTTATAATGATGACCAATCAAGATCATGGAACAATTAATATTGTAAATGGTGGGCTAATGTCAACATAATGTGTAAGTACTTTTCAAGTGTGTGGTCAGGCGGGCCATTATTCTGTAAAAAAGGAAGTTTGTGGTAAGGACACGATATTCATTAGAAAGAGCAGAAAGTGAGGTTAGGCCATGGACAATGAGTGGCATGGTCTCATGGACTTCTATGATATATAGAGTTCCATTCCACTACGTCAATGAGTGCAAAAACACTAGTGCAGATGGCTGCTCTTAGAAAATGTTTCCTTTGGGACCGTGGAATCTAGATTTTGTAGGTAATACAAGATATCAACCAACATCGATAAAAAAAAAAATCATGATAGTTCAAAATAATGTTTAAAATTTGCCTATCAGAAAAAATAATAGTAAAAATAACAACATGAAAGTGACTTTAAAACTATATATGTAAGCGCTGTCGATCTGATATAGTTTGGGTCGGTAAATGTCGAATTGGTCGACCAAGGGAGATTGTACTCCGATATTCTCCTCGTTCTGTTTTTATTTTCTTTAGCTGAATCTGCTCTATGTAACGAGATGTTGGTGACTTCTGGTTACCAATAATGCTTTCTACTGCCAACAGGGGCTCGGCTTGTCTGGTAGGAGCAGCTAGTGCACGTCACTTTGTGTTGGGACGTTGCAGGTTCAAAACCCAATGGTGTAGTTAAAAGGGAAATGAAAGATATGGAAGATATTACTGCTTTTAACAGTGGTAAAAAAGGGTGACAGTAACACCCGTAAAGCAGGTAGCTATCCTGGTAAAGCCAGTTACAGCAGTAGAAATCAAGCTAACAAGATCATAAAGGATATTCATCCTGCTGGGAAGATTACAAAGAAAGTGTTATCCAAAAGCACCAATCATTGTATAAACGTCTTTAGTAGGAGAACTATCTCTCCTGATTTTCAGCTCCTTTAGGATACGCTTTCTCTTCATTAGCTCTTCTTTCTTTATTTATTTGGAAAATCCTGCCAGCTGAATGAATATCCTTTATGATCTTCTTGTTAGCTTGATTTCTACTGCTGTCACTGGCTTTACCAGGATATCTACCTTCTTTATGCGTGTTACCGTCACCTTTTTTACCACTGTTAAAAACAGTAATATCTTTCATTTCCTTTTTAATAGTTGTATAATTGGTAGGGGCCTGCCTAACCCCATCTTGCCTTTAAAAAAAAATCCTGCTTTCTACTGCTGCTTTAATGAATTGTTTTTTCTGTCAAAAAGAAAAAAGAAAAAAAGTGATGATCTTTGTTAAAGAATGTTCTTGTTGCCATCTACCACAACTACTGTGCCTTTGATGCTGGATTAGTTGGCCAACAACTATTGTTTTCTTCTTTTAACCTTATCAAATTATAGTGGAGCACTTGTGAAAATTGCACGAGCATAGACTTTGTGCAATCGCCACTTATGCATGTTTCAGATAAGACACATAAAAAGAAAGAAACCGGTTATAACGATTAGTGGTTTAGATTTTTCAATGTGTATAATGTTTTGTATATAAGCGCAGGTATGGATCTTGTTTTACAGCCCCATGCATGCTTAGATTTTGTTTTTTTTTTACCATCTTCTTTATTGTCCACATTTGGTTTGGTGTTCTAGGTGACACCTGTGTATGTATTATTTGTTAAGTTAAGATGGAATTGATTTGGAACGGAATGATTCAAACCTCTGACTAACAGACCAATACCCGTTTCCTTACCGCTTGGCCACAGCCCATTTATGTTTCTATTCAACACGAATATACATTAATATTGGTATCGGGTATTTGTCAATTCCAGCCCAGAATTTACGGAAGAAATAAGTTGATTGTTGAGATTTGACACATGTAGATCTAGAATAAAACTAAATGCATTGATCATTGCATGTAATTAAATTAATATAATTAAGATACTATATGAAATATGATTCTTTATAATTCAGTTTGACAATTGAAGGATCTTTGATTTAATTGATTCATACACAGTATCTCTTTATTTTATGAAAGGTTCCACCAATTCACATGATTCCCCAAATAATTGAAATTCAAGTTCTTCACATGTATCCTTAATAAATAATATATATACATACTTCAAGATAAAAGAAGGGCATGGCTGTGCAAAATTTTTTTATGTTAAAAACTCTTTTAAAAATGTCAGAAAGGTTATGCCGGGTGTAGATGTTGAAAATTGCCTAAAATTTTTGTTATGATGTCCCTATCATTTATATGGGGATGTTAGATGAGAGAGAGAGAGAGAGAAATTACCGATTTAGTATTACAGAGCCACAGCTAGGTTTTAAGGAATATGCAGAACCCAGAAATAGATTAGAATGAGAATTGTTTAGGTAGAGTTGTATCTAGATCCAAATGTTATATGGTGATATTGGTGGATTTGATTTAGGGAAAACAACTTTATTCATCCCTAAATTTGTTCATGCTAAATTATTAAAAAAAAATATAATAAATAAATAAAATATGAAGCCAAAATGTACCCAAATCCATTGTTGCACCGGTAGATCTTGATGGGTTAGATCTTCCAAAACCTCTATAGGTCACCTTTTTTTGAGAGGCAATTTTCTTTCTTGATGGGGAGGCAAAAGAGAACAGGCACTATATATGGTTTTGGGGACCATAACCTAATTGTAATCACTCAATAGTCTTTTTTCCAATTCAGCCCATCATAAAATCAAAAATTGACATATGAAGTCACATAATGTATCTACTCATTATTATAACCATACTTTATAAGATGTCATATGGCCCAACCATATAAGATCACTTTATATGGACCTTCACCTTAGACAGTTTATAATGTGTGATCAATTACATATGTAGGCCCACATGAAATATCTAACAATCCCCCACTTGAGCTACATATGTTACCATACAATCACGCATTATACATTATCCTTATGAGCTCATAAACATTGTCTTACCATATGACATTTCTAACAATCTTGTTCATCAACCATGTCAACATAGAACCAAAGTGATCTTAATTACAATCATCGTAATTAGACCCATCAATGATCACGTATGTTGACATAACCAACAACATAGATCAAGTATGGATATGAAGCATAAACATTACATGTAATGTGATCAAATCATACCTATTTCCAACTAGTCCTGCCTTATTCTTTAGTGAGATCACAATAAATGAGTATAAAATAAAACTGAAACCCGAACCTTATACTGAAGTAATAAAATGAAACTTTATTTTATCTCAGAACATCCGAATACAAACTCTCACTAAATCAACATATCATTAAATGATATAACAGTCATTCAAGTGGTATGCTCATGAAAGCCCTTGGGTGGTAAACCTTTGGTAAGCAAATATGCAATCATGGAGTTTGTGTTAATATGTTCAATAGATATCTGACCATTCTACACTCTTTCTTTAACAAGGAACTTAATGTTTATATGATTTGACTTTGATGAGTTCTTCTTCTTTTTGTTAGAATATAGTATTGTCGAATTATTGTCACAAAATAACTTTAACAGTCTTTCAACATTATTCAAAATCTGTAGCCTAGTGACAAAATTGTGTAACCATATTTCATGATTGGATGCCTCATAACAGGCTACAAACTCTACCGCTATAGTGGAAGATGCAATGAGTGTCTTCTTAGCACTCCTCCAAGAAATAGCTCCTCCTGCCAACAGATAAACATAACCTAACGTGGATATGTAATTATCTTGACATCTAGCAAAGTCAGAATCAGAATACCCAATGATCTCCAACTGATTTGACTTCCTCTATGTGAGCATGTAATTTTTTGTTCTTTGTAAGTACCGCATAACCCATTTAGTTGTTTTCCAATGATTCATACTTGGGTTACTGAGATATTTGCCTAGCATTTCAACAATGTATGCTATACCCGGACGTGTACACACTTGAGCATACATACGACTCCTTACAGTAGATGCATAGGAAATCTTTTCCATATCTTTAACTTCAAACTGATGTTTGGGAAACTGAGCGAGACTAAACTTGTCTCTCTTAGCAACAAGGGTGTCACACGGTTTAAAATCCTTCAAGCCAAATTTGTCAAGAATCCTTTCGATATAGCTCTTTTGTGATAGTTCAAGAATACCTCAAGAATAATCTTGATGTATCTGAATTCTTAATACAAAAGATATATCACCAAGATCTTTCATTTCAAATTTTATTGTCAGAAATTTCTTGGTTTTATGCAATAAGCATATATTATTACTGGCAAGTAGTATGTCATCAACATATAAAATGAGGAAAATGAATTTACTCCCATTGAATTTATGATATATACATTCATCAACCACATTTATCTCAATATCAAATGAGAGAACAACTTGATGAAATTTGTGATACCATTGATGAGAAGCTTGCTTAAGTCTATAGATAGATTTCTTTAATTTGCAAACTATTTTCTTTGCATCGCCTGACACAAAATATTTTGATTGCACCATATATTGTCTCATCAATG